>NC_140987.1:337475101-337490660 GCF_052327205.1 Somniosus microcephalus | reverse complement strand
AATGTCAAATCGATTGACACCTACAGAATGTTAGAAAACTGTACCTTTTTGCAATGTAAGCTTTGGCAATATGGTTCTCTGTAAACTTTCATGCCAATAAAGCATTTGAATTGAATTGAATTGAATTGAGAGAGAGAGAGACTGGGAGTGTGAGAGAGAGAGAGACAGACTGGGAGTGAGAGAGAGAGAGAGAGAGAGAGAGAGAGAGACTGTGAGTGTGAGAGAGAGAGAGAGAGACTGGAAGTGAGAGAGAGAGAGAGAGATAGAGACTGGGAGAGTGAGTGAGAGAGAGAGAGAGACTGGGAGTGTGAGAGAGAGAGAAACTGGGAGTGCGAGAGAGAGAGAGATTGGGAGTATGAGAGAGAGATTGGGAGTGAGAGAGAGAGAGAGATTCGGAGTGAGAGAGAGAGAGATTGGCAGTGAGAGAGAGAGAGAGGTTGGGAGTGAGAGAGAGAGAGATTGGCAGTGAGAGAGAGAGAGAGATTGGGAGTGTGAGAGAGAGAGAGATTGGGAGTGTGTGAGAGAGAGAGACTGGGAGTGTGTGAGAGAGAGAGACTGGGAGTGTGAGAGAGAGAGACTGGGAGTGAGAGAGAGAGAGAGTGGGAGTGTGTGAGAGAGCGATTTGGAGTGAGAGAGACAGAGATTGGGAGTGTGAGAGAGAGAGTCTGGGAGTGTGAGAGAGAGAGATTGGGAGTGTGAGAGAGAGCGAGAGAGATTGGGAGTGTGAGAGAGAGAGATTGGGTGTGTGAGAGACAGAGTTTGGGAGTGTGAGAGAGAGAGAGAGACTGAGAGTGTGAGAGAGAGAGAGAGAGGCTGGGAGTGAGAGAGAGAGAGAGACACTGAGTGTGAGAGAGAGAGAGAGAGACTGGAAGTGAGAGAGCGAGAGAGAGATAGAGACTGGGAGAGTGAGAGAGAGAGAGAGAGAGACTGGGAGTGTGTGAGAGAGACAGAGAGCGACTGGGAGTGAGAGAGAGAGAGCCTGGGAGTGTGTGAGGGAGAGAAAGATTGGCAGTGTGTGAGAGAGAGAGAGAGAGACTGGGAGTGAGAGAGAGAGAGAGAGAGAGAGGTTCTGGGAGTGTGAGAGAGAGAGAGACTGGGAGTGTGTGTGAGAGAGAGAGAGAGACTGGGAGTGAGAGGAGAGAGAGAGAGAGAGACTGGGAGTGAGAGAGAGGGAGAGACTGGGAGTGAGAGAGAGAGAGAGAGAGAGAGAATCTGGGAATGTGAGAGAGAGTGGGAGTGTGTGAGAGAGAGAGAGAGAGAGACTGGAAGTGTGAGGGAGAGAGAGATTGGGAGTGTGAGAGAGAGAGAGGGAGTGTAAGAGAGAGAGAGGGAGTAGGTGTGTGAGAGAGAGAGAGGGAGTGTGAGAGTGAGAGAATGGCAGTGTGTGTGAGAGAGAGAGAGTGGGAGTGTGAGAGAGAGTGACAGGGAGAGAGAGTGGGATGTGTGAGAGAGAGAGAGGGGGAGTGTGACAGAGAGAGAGAGACTGGGAGTGTGTGTGAGAGAGAGAGAGACTGGGAGTGTGAGAGAGAGAGAGAGAGTGGAAGTGTGAGAGAGAGTGTGAGAGGCTGGGAGTGAGAGAGAGAGAGAGAGAGAGAGAGAGACTGGGAGTGTGAGAGAGAGAGAGACAGACTGGGAGTGAGAGAGAGAGAGAAACCGAGAGAGAGAGACTGGGAGTGAGAGAGAGAGAGAGAGACTGGGAGAGTGGGAGAGAGAGAGAGAGAGAGCGAGACTGGGAGTAAGAGAGAGAGAGAGAGCGAGAGACTGGGAGTCTCTGGAGAGAGAGACTGGGAGTGTGTGAGAGAGAGAGAGAGACTGGAGGTGTGTGAGAGAGATAGAGAGACTGGAAGTGAGAGAGAGAGGGACTGGGAGTGAGAGAGAGAGAGAGACTGGGAATGTGAGAGAGTGAGACAGATACTGGGAGTGTGTGAGAGAGAGAGAGAGAGACTGGGAGTGTGTGAGAGAGAGAGAGAGACTGGGAGTGGGAGTGAGAGAGAGAGAGAGAGAGACTGGGAGTGAGAGAGAGAGAGAGAGGCTGGGAGTGTGAGAGAGGGAGAGTGGGAGTGTGTGAGAGAGAGAGAGAGAGAGTGGGAGTGTGAGAGAGAGAGGGAAATGTGTTGATATGTGGGGACCTCAACTCAAGAACGGGAGAAGAACCAGACTTCACCAAAAATCACGGGAATAATTACATATTTGGGAATAACCATTTTGATCTCCCTTCCCAACCACACAGGCATAACTGCGACAAACAGACAAATACTAACGGAAAACAGCTACTGCAGCTCTGTCGAAGCCTGGGTCTGTACATTGTCAATATTAGGTTATTGGGAGACTTCCTAGGCAGATCCACCTATTGCTCACCTCTTGGCTTCAGCACCGTAGACTATATGATTACAGATCTAGACACATCCTCTTTCAGAACATTCACAGTCAAACCACAAACAACACTGTCAGACCACAGTCAAATGACTGCATATCTTGAAAGGACAGAAACAACCAACACAGAAACATAACCCAGTAAACTGTACAGCATTAAAAAATCTTACAGTGGACCAAAAACAGCACAGAAAAATACCAGAAAGCAATTAGCAACCAAACAACTCAAGCTCTCTTGGACACCTTTCTGGAAAATACATACACACACAATAAAGAAGGCGTAAACTGGGCAGTGAATAACCTAAATAATATTTTTGATCATTTGGCATCAATGTCAAACTTGAAAGTTCGAAAGAACAAACCCAATACAAAAAACTACGAAAAATGGTTTGACTCCGATTGCCAGAACATGAGGAAAAAACTCAGAAAAATATCAAACCAAAAACACAGACAACCAGAAAACGAGGAATTACACCTAGCATATTGTCAGGCACTAACACAATACAAAAGCACACTCAGAACCAAGAAAGAGCAGTATATTAAGAATACACTCATCTCCATTGAGGAATCCATTGATTCCAATTGTTTCTGGGACAACTGGAATACATTACACAAAAAACAACACGATGAATTGGCCATTCAAAACGGAGACACATGGGAAAACCATTTTGAAAAATTATACCAGAAAAACACACTAAGACCAGTGCAATACCAAATATGCGAAAAAATGGCAAAGCTAGAATCTGCCATAAAAGATAACCAAAACCCGATAGACCCCATAATATCTGAAAAAGAGCTAATTGAAAAACTCAAGGACCTGCGACCAGGAAAAGCTTGCGGGGCAGACGGCATCCTAAGCGAGATGATTAAACACACGGGCGATAAGGTGAGATTGGCTATACTGAAACTCTTCAACTTGGTTCTGAGTGTCGGTTACTTCCCTGATATCTGGAACAAAGGTCTCATAACACCCATATACAAAAGTGGGGATAAAGGTGACCCAAATAACTATCGAGGCATCTGTGTAAGCAGTAACCTGGGGAAGGTTATCTGTAGTATCATAAACAAAAGACTTATAAACTTCCTTGAGGAGCACAATGTCTTGAGTAAAAGCCAAATTGGATTCCTGCCAAACTATAGAACAGCAGATCATATCTTCACCCTACAGACCCTAATTGACAAACACGTTCATCAAAACAAAAGCAAAATCTACGCATGCTTTATAGATTTCCAGAAGGCTTTCGATTCCATCTGGCACGACGGCCTATTCGTGAAACTTATCGAAAGCGGGGTAGGGGGAAAAACATATGATGTAATTAAATCAGTGTATACAAACAACAAATGTGCAGTTAAAATTGGAGACAAACAAACAAAATACTTCCCACAGGGGCGGGGGGTGACGCAGAGCTCGCCAATCTCACCGACACTCTTTAATATTTACATAAATGAATTGGCAAAACTACTTGAACAATCTATAGCACCCGGCCTCACCCTATATGAATCCAAGGTTAAATTCCTCCTCTATGCAGACGACCTGGTTCTGCTGTCACCAACTAAGGAGGTTCTACAGCAGAACCTGGATCTGCTGGAGTCGGTCTGTCAGACCTGGGCCCTGACAATAAACCTCCAAAAAACCAAAGTCCTTGTGTTCCAGCAAAGATCCAGACATCAGGGACACAAAATAAATCTCACACTAGGAACAACTAAAATCGAACAAACCACTAACTACACATACTTGGGCATAAAAATCAGCTCTACGGGAAATTTCAAACTGGCTGTGAATGAACTGAAAGAGAAAGCTAGAAGGGCTTTCTATGCCATTAAAAGATCAATCCAAATAGAAATCCCAATTAGCATTTGGCTCAAAATTTTCAAATCAGTAATTGAACCAATTGCACTCTATGGCAGTGAAGTGTGGGGACCGCTAACACAACAAGAATTTGCAAAATGGGACAAACACCCAATTGAGATCCTACATGCAGAATTCTGTAAAAGTATCCTCCGGACTCAAAGGAAAACCGTAAACAATGCATGCAGGGCAGAACTAGGCCAATTTCCACTAATAATTACTATCCAAAAAAGAGCCTCCAAATTTTGGAAACACCTATAAATGAGCAACCCCCACTGCTATCATTACGAATCCTTGAAATGCCAAGAGAGGACCATAAAGAAGAACTCCCTCAGTCAACTAGTCCTGGGACTCAGTGAAGCAACCACTAACAATACTAACAATAACCAGCCCCAGGACAGTGACATCGTAGCACAGAGAATTCGACCCAACACAATTGTCACTAAGCAAAAGGAAAAATACCTGTCAAATTGGGCAGAAACAACAAAAACCCAAAGCAAACTCAATTGCTACTTGGCCCTAAACAGACAATACAACATGGCTGAGTACCTGACCATGGTAAAGGATAACAAACTGAGAAAAACTTTGACAAGGTACAGACTTAGTGAACATAGCCTGGCGATCAAAAAAGGCAGACACAGGCAGACCAGGCTGCCAAGAGAGGACAGGATATGCTCTCACTGCAGTCAGGGAGTGGTGGAGACAGAGATGCACTTCCTCACAGCCTGTGGAAAATATCAGGGCATCAGGGAGAATTTCTACCAAAAATTCTCACAAATATGCCCTGAATTCAGAAATTTGAATGGCGACCAAAAACTCCCATACCTACTAGGGGAAGAGAGAAACTGTGTAACACTAGCGGCACACTATGTTACAGCTTGCCATAAACAGAGGGACAACCAGTAAACCTAAGAAAAGAGTATATATAAATTATGCGAATGTATATTTATACACTCAGGGATATATCTGTTTATACACTGTATGAAGAGATCTGCGTTTATGTGTTCAACCATAAATGTATTTTGATGCTTTGGCAACATAAGATGTACCTTATCATGCCAATAAAGCAAATTGAATTGAATTGAATTGAGAGAGGGAGTGTGAGAGAGAGAGAGTTGGAGTGGGAGAGAGAGAGAGTGGGAGTGAGAGAGAGAGAGAGAGAGAGAGAGAGAGACAGAGAGAGTGGGAGTGTGTGCGAGAGAGAGAGTGGGAGTGTGTGAGAGAGAGAGAGAGAGAGAGAGAGTGGGAGTGTGTGAGAGAGAGAAAGAGAGAGTGGGAGTGTGTGTGAGAGAAGAGAGAGAGGACATACTATGAGCTACACTTACCTTGGTCTAACCATTACAGCATCAGGGAGCTTCAACATAGCAGTGAATGCACTAAAAGAAAAAGCCCGAAGAGCCCTATATGCAATAAAAAGAAAATTCTACAACATCCAAATTCCAATCAAAATCTGGCTCAAAATATTTGACAGCATAATCCTGCCCATTGCGCTGTACGGTAGTGAAGTATGGGGCCCACTCAATCACCATAGCTACACTAAATGGGAAAAACACACAATAGAAGCCCTACAGGCAGAATTTTGCCGAAGCATTCTTCGCACCCAAAGGAAAACACCAACAAATGCATGCAGAGCCGAACTAGGCAGATACCCACTGATAATAAACATCCAAAAACGAGCACTAAACTTTCTAAATCACCTCAAATCTAGTTCCCCGGACATCCTTCATTTTAAAGCCCTCCAGACCCAAGAGCTGAACCCAGAAACGAGTCCCCTGAGTCATTTGTTACTGAAACTAAGTTCTCCTACCCAGCCGGACCCTGACCAGTCCCAGACCAACACTGCTCCCCAAACACCAATCCGAGTGAACCAAATCATTAAATAATGCAAAGAAACCTACCTGGAACATTGGAACACAATAACCAAAAGCCAAAGCAGATTAGAATGCTACCGGGACCTAAAAAGAGAATATAAACTGGCAGACTATCTCGCGACCATCAGAGACACAAATCAGAGACAGACCCTCACCAGGTACAGACTAAGCGACCACCAACTGGCAATTGAAAAAGGAAGATACAAGAAATCCTGGCAGCCTAGAGAGAATAGAATATGTGATCAATGTCTGGCCGGCGAGGTTGAGACAGAGATGCATTTCCTCCTAAAATGCGAAAAATTCAACGTTGCAAGAAACATATATTTTGACAAGCTCAGCCTTACAACCCCAGGTTTCAAAGAATTGGATGACCTGTCAAAATTAAGAATAGTCCTGGGGGAGGGAGACAGACCATATCTTGGTGCCCAATATGTAACAACATGTCACAACCTGAGGAACAGTGAGTGATCAATGAGCACACCCATAGCATATATACACTAAAAATGTTAAAATCAATACCGAATGTACCCAACAACTGTTTTTAATTAATACTGAATGCACCCAATGAGGGTCAACGACTGTTTAAATTAATACTGTCTGTACCCAACGAGGGTCAAAAACGTTTGACACCGACAGAATGTTGGAAACCTGTACTTTTTGCTATGTAAGCTTTGGCAATATGGTTCCCTGTAAACTTTCATGCCAATAAAGCATTTGAATTTGAATTTGATTTGTGTGAGAGAGAGAGAGAGTGGGAGTGTGTGAGAGAGAGAAAGAGTGAGACTGGGAGTGTGTGAGAGAGAGAGAGAGAGACTGGGAGTGAGAGAGATAGAGACTGGGAGTGTGTGTGAGAGAGAGAGAGAGAGACTGGGAGTGAGGGAGAGAGAGAGAGAGACTGGGAGTGTGTGTGTGAGAGAGAGAGAGAGAGAGCGACTGGGAGTGTGTGAGAGAGAGAGAGTCTGGGAGTGTGAGAGAGTGAGACTGGAAGTGTGAGATAGAGAGAGGGAGTGTAAGAGAGAGAGAGTGAATGGCAGTGTGAGAGAGAGGGAGTGTAAGAGAGATAGAGAGAGTGGCAGTGTGTTTGAGAGAGAGAGAGAGTGGGAGTGTGAGAGAGAGAGAGAGAGAGGGGGTGTCTGAGAGAGAGAGAGAGAGACAGGGAGTGTGTGAGAGAGAGAGAGATTGGGAGTGTGTGAGAGTGAGAGAGAGACTGGGAGTGTGTGAGAGAGAGAGAGACTGGAAGTGTGAGAGAGAGAGTGAGAGACTGGGAGTGAGAGAGAGAGAGAGAGAGAGAGACTGGGAGTGTGAGATAGAGAGAGACAGACTGGGAGTGAGAGAGAAAGAGAGAGAGAGAGAGACTGGGAGTGAGAGAGAGAGAGAGAGAGAGACTGGGAGAGTGAGTGAGAGAGAGAGAGAGAGACTGGGAGTGTGAGGGAGAGAGAGAGAGAGAGAGTCTGGGAGTGAGAGAGAGAGAGAGAGAGAGTCTGGGAGTGAGAGAGAGAGAGAGACTGGGAGTGAGAGAGAGAGAGAGAGAGAGACTGGGAGTGTGTGTGAGAGAGAGAGATTGGAATTGTGAGAGAGAGAGTGAGAGACTGGGAGTGAGAGAGAGAGAGAGCACTAAACTTCCTAAATAACCTCAAATCTTGCTCCCCAGACACCCTTCATTTAAAGCCTTCCAGACCCAAGAGCTAAACCCAGAAAAGAGTCCCCTGAGTCAGCTGCTACTGAAACTAAGTACTCCTACTCAGCCGGACCCTGACCAGTCCCAGACCAACACTGCCATCCAAACACCAATCCGAGTGAACCAAATCATTAAACAATGCAAAGAAACCTACCTGGAACATTGGAACATAATAACCAAAAGCCAAAGCAGATTAGAATGTTACCGGGCCCTAAAAAGAGAATATAAACTGGCAGACTATCTCTCGACCATCAGAGACACAAAACAGAGACAGACCCTCACCAGGTACAGACTAAGCGACCACCAACTAGCAATTGAAAAAGGAAGATACAAGAAATCCTGGCAGCCTAGAGAGAATAGAATATGTGATCAATGTCTGGCCGGCGAGGTTGAGACAGAGATGCATTTCCTCCTAAAATGCGAAAAATTCAACACAACAAGAAACATATTATTTGACAAGTTCAGCCAAACAACCCCAGATTTCAAAGAATTGGATGACCTGTCAAAATTAAGATTAGTCCTGGGAGAAGGAGACAGACCATACCTTGGTGCCAAATATGTAACAACATGTCACAACCTGAGGACTGTTTAAAATTAATACTGAATGTACCCAACAATGTTCAACGACTGTTTAAATTAATATTGTTTAAACTAATATTGTATGTACCCAACGAAGGTCAAAATTGTTTGAAACCTACACAATGTTGGAAAACTGTACTTTTTGTTATGTAAGCTTTGGCAATATGGTTCCCTGTAAACTTTCATGCCAATAAAGCATTTGAAATGAATTGAATTGAATAGAATTGAGAGAGAGAGAGAGAGAGAGACTGGGAGTGTGAGAGAGAGAGAGAGACTGGGAGTGAGAGAGAGAGAGAGAGAGAGAGAGACTGGGAGAGTGGGAGAGAGAGAGAGAGAGAGAGAGACTGGGAGTGTGAGAGAGAGAGAGCGAGAGACAGCGAGACTGGGAGTGAGAGAGAGAGAGCGAGAGACTGAGAGTCTGTGAGAGAGAAGAAGAGTTATTTGATACTCTCCACATGGAAATCAGCCATTTCCAGGCCCAAGGAAAGGTGATAATATGTGGGGACCTAAATGCAAGGACCGGTTGTGAACCTGACTTCATAAACCCACAGGGAAACAACCATGTGTTTGGCCAGACCCCTTTAGATGTCACACCAGCCATCGCAAATCGGAACAACCTTGATCGTGAAATAAATAAAAGCGGTAGGGAGGTAGTGCAACTCTGCCGAGCCTTAGGCCTGTACATAGTTAACGGTAGGTTCAGAGGGGACTCCCTAGGGAGACTCACATACTCCTCAACTCTTGGGTCTAGTGTGGTGCACTATACAATCACTGACCTGGACCCCTGCGATATCAACTCATTCACTGTCAGGCAGCAATCCCCCCTCTCAGACCATAACCAAATAAATATGTACCTTAAACTTTCTGCCCAAACTACAGACACAAAAAAGGAACCCAGTAAGCTCCATAAAATAAACCAGACATACAGATGGGCCCCAGACAGTGGAGAAAAATTCATCACAGCACTAAAGTCACCTGATCTCACAAGTAAAATATCAAAATTTAAAGAAAACCCATACGAGATCACCAGAGATGGTGTAAACATGGCCATAGAGGATATAAATATGATCTTCCATGAGGCAGCTGTAAAAGCCGACCTTGTGAAACAGAAGAGGAAGTGTCACAAAAGACAAAATAAAAATAAGAAATGGTTTGACCACGAATGCAAAAATGCCAGAAAAGACCTGAGAAAAATATCAAACCAAAAGCATCGGCAACCAAACAATCCGGACCTACGTACTAGATACAATGAAACCCTCAAAAGATATAAACACACCATTAGGAACAAAACACAAAACTATACCCACAAAATACTCGAAGAAATTGAAAACTCCACCAATCCAAAACAATTCTGGGAAATGTGGAATAACCTGAGTACAACACAATTGCAAGCATTACCAATCCAAGATGGCGACATCTGGAGAACACATTTTGAAAACCTCTACAAAGACATCCCAATAAACAAAACAAACCCAAGTCAACATCAGGTCACAGAAAAACTCCACACATTAGAAGCAACAATTAAAGACAACCAAAACCCTCTAGACTCCCCAATCACATGGAAAGAACTGGCCACAAAAACAAAATCTCTCCACCTAAAGAAAGCCTTTGGCCCAGACAACATCAAAAATGAAATGCTCAAGTTCAGCAATATGGAGATGCAGGGTGCGGTACTCAAATTATTCAACATCATATTACGTTCAGGCTGTTTTCCCGACATCTGGTGCCAAGGACTAATCTCCCCCATATATAAAAGTGGAAACAAATCAGACCCAAATAACTACCGCGGCATCTGTGTCAACAGTTGTCTAGGGAAGTTATTCTGCAGTATTCTAAATAGTAGATTACTTGATTTTCTTAACAAACATAATATCCTCAGAAAAAACCAAATAGGCTTTCTTCCAAAACACCGCACCGCCGACCATATCTATACCCTTCACGCCCTCATTGGAAAACATATACACCTCAGAAGAATGAGAGGCGATCTTATTGAAACATATAAGATTGTGAAGGGGCTTGATCGGGTGGATGCGGTGAGGATGTTCCCAATGATGGGTGAAACTAGAACTAGGGGGCATAATCTTAAAATAAGGGGCTGCTCATTCAAAACTGAGATGAGGAGAAACTTCTTCACTCAGAGGGTGGTAGGTTTGTGGAATTTGCTGCCCCAGAAAGCTGTGGAAGCTACATCATTAAATAAATTTAAAACAGAAATAGATAGTTTCCTAGAAGTAAAGGGAATAAAGGGTTATGGGGAGCGGGCAGGAAATTGGACATGAGTCTGGGTTCGGAATGGTCATGGCCCTGTGGGTAGTGGAGCGGGCCCAGGGGCCATGTAGCCTTGTTCTGCTCCTACTGTGTTCTAATTCTGTTAGATTTCAGGAGATGGTTTTATTCCTGTTCCTGGCTGGGGTGGAGATCGCCTTTACAGAAGGTAAGTACTGTAGAAAATATAGGGACAGAGTGATCTCCTGGAAGAATTTCGATCGCCTAGATGGGTCGGAGAGGAATTTCCCAGATTTTTTTCTCCCAAATTGGCCATTGGGTCTTTATCTGGTTTTTCGCCTCTCCCGGGAGATCACATGGGTTCGGGTGGATGCAGAGTGATAGAAGATTTGAGGTTAGGATCAGATCAGCCATGATCTTATTGAATGGTGGAGCAGGCTCGAGGGGCCGATTGGCCTACTCCTGCTCCTATTTCTTATGTTCTTATGTTCTTATGTTCAAACAAAAAATGGGAAAATATTCGCCTGTTTCATCGACTTCAAGAAAGCCTTTGACTCTATATGGCACGAAGGGCTCTATTATAAACTTCTTCAGTGTGGAATAGGGGGCAAAGTCTATGACCTTATTAAATCAATGTATCTGAAAAACAAATGCGGGGTCAAAATTGGAGACAAACGCACCGATTTCTTCACCCAGAGAAGAGGTGTCCGGCAGGGCTGCAATTTGAGCCCGACCCTGTTCAACATATACATAAATGAATTAGCAGACATGCTGGAGCAAAGCGAGTCACCAGGTCTCCATCTCCTGGATGGAGAAGTGAAATCCCTGTTCTATGCGGACGACCTGGTTCTGCTGTCTCCCACAGAACAGGGATTACAGCAACAACTAGACCTACTCGACAAATACTGCCAAAATTGGGCTCTAACAGTAAATCTAAAGAAAACCAACATCATGATTTTTCAAAAAAGGCCCAGATGTCAGGAAAACAAATACCAGTTTACCCTCAGTGATACCACTATAGGACACACTATGAGCTACACCTACCTTGGTCTAACTATTACAGCATCAGAGAGCTTCAGCATAGCAGTGAATGCACTAAAAGAAAAAGCCCGAAGAGCCCTATATGCAATAAAAAGAAAATTCTACAACATCCAAATCCCAATCAAAATCTGGCTCAAAATATTTGACAGCATAATCCTGCCCATTGCACTGTACGGTAGTGAAGTATGGGGCCCGCTAAATCAACAAAGCTACACTAAATAGGAAAAACACACAATAGAAGCCCTACATGCAGAATTCTGCCGAAGAATCCTTCACACCCAAAGAAAAACGCCAACAAATGCATGCAGAGCCAAACTAGGCAGATACCCACTGATAATAAACATCCAAAAACGAGCACTAAACTTCCTAAATCACCTCAAATCTAGCTCCCCAGACACCCTTCATTTCAAAGCCTTTCAGACCCAAGAGCTAAACCCAGAAAAGAGTCCCCTGAGTCAGCTGCTACTGAAACTAAGTACTCAGCCGGACCCTGACCAACCCCAGACCAACACAGCCGTCCAAACACCAATCCGAGTGAACCAAATCATTAAAAAATGCAAGAAACCTACCTGGAACATTGGAACAAAATAACCGAAAGCCAAAGCAGATTAGAATGTTACCGGGCCCTAAAAAGAGAATATAAACTGGCAGACTACCTCACGACCATCAGAGACACAAAACAGAGACAGACCCTCACCAGGTACAGACTAAGCGACCACCAACTGGAAATTGAAAAAGGCAGATACAAGAAATCCTGGCAGCCTAGAGAGAATAGAATATGCGATCAATGTCTGGCCGGCGAGGTTGAAACAGAAATGCATTTCCTCCTAAAATGCGAAAAATTCAACACATCAAGAAACATATTATTCAACAAGCTAAGCCAAACAACCCCAGATTTCAAGGAATTGGATGACCTGTCAAAATTGAGATTAGTCCTAGGAGAAGGAGACAGACCATACCTTGGGGCCAAATATGTAACAACATGTCACAACCTGAGGACTGTTTAAAATTAAGACTGTTTAAAATTAATATTGAACGTACCAAATGAAGTACAAAGACTGTTTAAAATTAATATTGTTTAAAAGTAATATTGTATGTACCCAACAAATGTCAAATCGATTGACACCTACAGAATGTTGGAAAACTGTACCTTTTTGCTATGTAAGCTTTGGCAATATGGTTCTCTGTAAACTTTCATGCCAATAAAGCATTTGAATTGGAATTGGAATTGGAATTGGACTGGGAGTGTGTGAGAGAGAGAGAGAGAGACTGGAGCTGTGTGAGAGAGAGAGAGAGACTGGAAGTGAGAGAGAGAGAGACTAGGAGTGAGAGAGAGAGAGAGTGGGAGTGTGTGAGAGAGAGAGAGAGACTGGGAGAGGGAGTGAGAGAGAGAGAGAGAGAGACTGGGAGTCTATTCCTGAAACTTATCGAAAGCAGGGTAGGGGGAAAAACATATGATGTAATTAAATCATTGTATACAAACAACAAATGTGCAGTTAAAATTGGAGACAAACAAACAAAATACTTCCCACAGGGGCGGGGGGGTGATGCAGGGCTCGCCAATCTCACCAACACTCTTTAATATTTACATAAATGAATTGGCAAAACTACTTGAACAATCTACAGCACCCAGCCTCACCCTATATGAATCCAAGGTTAAATTCCTCCTCTATGCAGACGACCTGGTTCTGCTGTCACCAACAAAGGAGGGGCTACAGCAGAACCTGGATCTGCTGGAGTCGGTCTGTCAGACCTGGGCCCTGACAATAAACCTCCAAAAAACCAATGTCCTCGTGTTCCAGCAAAGATCCAGACATCAGGGACCCAAAATAAATCTCACACTAGGAACAACTAAAATCGAACAAACCACTAATTACACATACTTGGGCATAAAAATCAGCTCTACGGGAAATTTCAAACTGGCTGTGAATGAAATGAAAGAGAAAACTAGAAGGGCTTTCTATGCCATCAAAAGATCAATCCAAATAGAAATCCCAATTAGCATTTGGCTCAAAACTTTCTAATCAGTAATTGAACCAATTGCACTCTATGGCAGTCAAGTGTGGGGACCGCTAACACAACAAGAATTTGCAAAATGGGACAAACACCCAATTGAGATCCTACATGCAGAATTCTGTAAAAGGATCCTCCGGACTCAAAGGAAAACCGTAAACAATGCATGCAGGGCAGAACTAGGCCAATTTCCACTAATAATTACTATCCAAGAAAGAGCCAGCAAATATGGGAAACACCTAAAAATTAGCAACCCACACTGCTATCATTACGAAGCCTTGAAATGCCAAGAAAGGACCATAAAGAAGAACACCCTCAGCCAACTAGTCCTGGAAATCAGTGAAGCAACCACTAACACTACTAACAATAACCAGTCCCAGGACAGTGACATCGTAGCACAGAAAATTCGACCCAACACAATTGTCACTAAGCAAAAAGAAAAATACCTGTCATATTGGGCAGAAACAACAAAAACCCAAAGCAAACTCAATTGCTACTTGGCCCCAAACAGACAATACAACATGGCTGAGTACCTAACCATGGTAAAGGATAACAAACTGAGAAAAACCTTGACAAGATACAGACTTAGTGAACATAGCCTGGCGATCGAAAAAGGCAGACACAGGCAGACCAGGCTGCCAAGAGAGGACAGGATATGCTCTCACTGCAGTCAGGGAGTGGTGGAGACAGAGATGCACTTCCTCACAGCCTGTGGAAAATATCAGGGCATCAGGGAGAATTTCTACCAAAAATTCTCACAAATATGCCCTGAATTCAGAAATTTGAATGACGTCCAAAAACTCCCATACCTACTAGGGGAAGAGAGAAACTGTGTAACACTAGCGGCACACTATGTTGCAGCTTGCCATAAACAGAGGGACAACCAGTAAATCTAAGAATAGAGTATATATAAATTATGCGAATGTATATTTATACACTCAGGGATATATCTGTTTCTACACTGTATGAATAGATCTGCGTTTATGTGTTCAACCATAAATGTATTTTGAAGCTTTGGCAACATAAAATGTACCTTATCATGCCAATAAAGCGATTTGAATTGAATTGAATTGAGAGAGAGAGAGAGAGTCTGGGAGTGTGAGAGAGAGAGAGTGGGAGTGTGTGAGAGAGAGAGAGAGAGAGAGAGGGAGTGTGAGAGAGAGAGAGTGGGAGTGGGAGAAAGAGAGAGTGGGAGTGAGAGAGAGAGAGACAGAGAGAGTGGGAGTGTGTGAGAGAGAGAGAGTGGGATTGTGTGTGAGAGAGAGAGAGAGAGAGTGGGAGTGTGTGAGAGAGAGAGAGAGAGTGGGAGTGTGTGTGAGAGAGAGAGAGTGGGAGTGTGTGAGAGAGAGAGAGAGAGAGTGAGACTCTACGCATGCTTTGTAGATTTCCAGAAGGCTTTCGACTCCACCTGGCACGACGGTCTATTCTTGAAACTTATTGAAAGTGGTGTAGGGGGAAAAACATATGATGTAATTAAATCAATGTATACAAACAATAAATGTGCAGTTAAAATTGGAGACAAACAAACAAAATACTTCCCACGGGGGCATGGTGTGACGCAGGGCTCGCCCAGCTCACCGACACTCTTTAATATTTACATAAATGAATTGGCAAAACTACTTGAACAATCTACAGCACCCGGCCTCACCCTATATGTTTCCAAGGTTAAATTCCTCCTCTATGCAGATGACCTGGTTCTGCTGTCACCAACTAAGGAGGGTCTACAGCAGAACCTGGATCTGCTGGAGTCATTCTGTCAGACCTGGGACCTGACAATAAACCCCCAAAAAACCAAAGTCCTTGTGTTCCAGCAAAGATCCAGACATCAGGGACCCAGAATAAATTTCAAACTAGGAACAATCAAAATTGAACAAACCACTAACTACACAAACTTGGGCATAAAAATCAGCTCTACAGGAAATTTTCATC
>NC_140987.1:337422601-337470101 GCF_052327205.1 Somniosus microcephalus | reverse complement strand
CAGATGGTCCAAAAACAGCACGGAAAAATACCAGAAAGCAATTAGCAATCAAACAACTCAAGCTCTCTTGGACACCTTTCTGGAAAATACATACACACACAATAAAGATGGCGTAAACCGGGCAGTGAACAACCTAAATAATATTTTTGATAATTTGGCATCAATGTCAAACTTGAAAGTTCGCAAGAACAAACCCAAAACAAAAAACTACGAAAAATGTTTTGACTCCGATTGCCAGAACATGAGGAAAAAACTCAGAAAAATATCAAACCAAAAACACAGACAACCAGAAAACGAGGAATTACGCCTAGCTTATTGTCAGGCACTAACACAATACAAAAACACACTCAGAACCAAGAAAGAGCAGTATATTAAGAATACACTCATCTCCATTGAGGAATCCATTGATACCAATTGTTTCTGGGACAACTGGAATACATTACACAAAAAACATCATGACGAATTGGCCATTCAAAACGGAGACACATGGGAAAACCATTTTGAAAAATTATACCAGAAATTCACACTAAGCCCAGAGCAATACCAAATATGCGAAAAACTGGCAAAGCTAGAATTTGCCATAAAAGACAACCAAAACCCGATAGACCCCATAATATCTGAAAAAGAGCTAATTGAAAAACTCAAGGGCCTGTGACCAGGAAAAGCTTGCGGTGCAGACGGCATCCTAAGCGATATGATTAAACACACGGATGATAAAATGAAATTGGCTATACTGAAACTCTACAACTTGGTTCTGAGTGTCGGTTACTTCCCTGATATCTGGAACAAAGGACTCATAACACGCATATACAAAAGTGGGGACAAAGTTGACCCAAATAACTATCGAGGCATCTCTGTAAACAGTAACCTGGGGAAGGTTTTCTGTAGTATCATAAACAAAAGACTTATAAACTTCCTTGAGGAGCACAATGTCTTGAGTAAAAGCCAAATTGGATTCCTACCAAACTATAGAACATCAGATCATATCTTCACCCTACAGACCCTAATTGACAAACATGTTCATCAAAAGAAAAGCAAAATTTTTGCCTGCTTTTTAGATTTCCAGAAGGCTTTCGATTCCATCTGGCACGACGGTCTATTCTTGAAACTTATTGAACGTGGTGTAGGGGGAAAAACATATGATGTAATTAAATCAATGTATACAAACAATAAATGTGCAGTTAAAATAGGAGACAAACAAACAAAATACTTCGCACAGGGGCGTGGTGTGATGCAGGGCTTGCCCATCTCACCGACACTCTTTAATATTTACATAAATGAATTGGCAAAACTACTTGAACAATCTACAGCACCCGGCCTCACCCTATATGAATCCAAGGTTAAATTCCTCCTCTATGCAGATGACTTGGTTCTGCTGTCACCAACTAAGGAGGGTCTACAGCAGAACCTGGATCTGCTGGAGTCATTCTGTCAGACCTGGGCCCTGACAATAAACCCCCAAAAAACCAAAGTCCTTGTGTTCCAGCAAAGATACAGACATCAGGGACCCAGAATAAATTTCACACTTGGAACAACCAAAATTGAACAAACCACTAACTACACATACTTGGGCTTAAAAATCAGCTCTACAGGAAATTTTCATCTGGCTGTGAATGAACTGAAAGAGAAAGCTAGAAGGGCTTTCTATGCCATTTAAAGATCAATCCAAATAGAAATCCCAATTAGCATTTGGATCAAAATTTTTAAATCAGTAATTGAACCAATTGCACTCTATGGCAGTGAGGTGTGGGGACCGCTAACACAACAAGAATTTGCAAAATGGGACAAACACCCAATTGAGATCCTACATGCAGAATTCTGTAAAAGTATCCTCCGGACTCAAAGGAAAACCGTAAACAATGCATGCAGGGCAGAACTAGGCCAATATCCATTAATAATTACTATCCAAAAAAGAGCCACAAAATTTTGGAAACACCTAAAAATGAGCAAACCCCCACTGGTATCATTACGAAGCCCTGAAATGCCAAGAGAGGACCATAAAGAAGAACACCCTCAGTCAACTAGTCCTGGGACTCAGTGAAGCAACCACTAACACTACTAACAATAACCAGCCCCAGGACAGTGACATCGTAGCACAGAGAATTCGACCCAACACAATTGTCACTGAGCAAAAGGAAAAATACCTGTCATATTGGGCAGAAACAACAAAACACCAAAACAAACTCAATTGCTACTTGGCCCTAAACAGACAATACAACATGGCTGAATACCTGACCATGATAAAGGATAGCAAACTGAGAAAAATCTTGACAAGGTAGAGACTTAGTGATCATAGCCTGGCCATCAAAAAAGGCAGACACAGACAGACCCAGCTGCCAAGAGAGGACAGGATATGCTCTCACTGCCGTCAGGGAGTCGTGGAGACAGAGATGCACTTTCTCACACCTTGTGGAAAATATCAGGGCATCAGGGAGAATTTCTACCAAAAATTCACACAAATATGCCCTGAATTCAGAAATTTGAATGACGACCAAAACTCCCATACCTACTAGGGGAACAGAGAAACTGTGTAACCTTAGCGGCACACTATGTTACAGCTTGCCATAAACAGAGGGAAAAAACCAGTAAACATAACAAAAGAGTATATACAAATTATACGAATGCATATTTATACAGTCAGGGATATATCTGTTTATACACTGTATGAATAGATCCGCGTTTATGTGTTCAACCATAAATGTTTTTTCGATGCTTTGGCAACATAAGATGTACCTTTACATGCCAATAAAGCGATTTGAATTTGAAATTTGAATTTGAATTTGAGAGAGAGAGTGAGTGGAGTGGATGTGTGAGAGAGAGAGAGAGCGAGAGACTGGGAGTGTGAGAGAGAGAGACTGGGAGTGTGAGAGAGAGAGAGACTGGGAGTGTGAGAGAGAGAGAGATTGTGAGTGTGAGAGAGAGAGAGATTGGGAGTGTGTGAGAGAGAGAGCGAGGGAGTGTGAGAGAGAGAGAGAGGGAGTGTGAGAGAGAGAGAGTGGGAGTGTGAGAGAGAGAGAGAGAGAATGGGAGTGTGTGTGAGAGAGAGAGAGTGGGAGTGTGTGTGAGAGAGAGATAGAGAGAGTGGGAGAGTGTGGAGAGAGAGAGAGAGAGAAAACGGGAGTGTGTGTGAGAGAGAGAGAGTGGGAGTGTGTGACAGAGAGAGAGAGTGGGATTGTGTGAGAGAGAGAGAGAGAGAGAGAGAGAGAGACTGGGAGTGTGTGAGAGAGAGAGAGAGAGAATGGGAGTGTGTGAGAGAGAGAGAGAGACTGGGAGTGTGAGAGAGAGAGAGAGAGTGGGAGAGTGTGAGAGAGAGAGATTGGGGGGTGTGTGTGAGAGAGAGAGAGAGAGAGAGCGAGTGGGTGTGTGTGAGAGAGAGAGAGATAGAGAGAGTGGGAGTGTGTGACAGAGAGAGAGAGTGGGATTGTGTGTGAGAGAGAGAGAGAGAGACTGTGTAAGCTATGTAAGCTTTGGCAATATGGTTCTCTGTAAACTTTCATGCCATTAAAGCATTTGAATTGGAATTGGAATTGGACTGGGAGTTTGTGAGAGAGAGAGAGAGAGAGAGTGGGTGTGTGTGAGAGAGAGAGAGATAGAGAGAGACTGGGAGTGTGTGAGAGAGAGAGAGACTGGGAGTGTGAGAGAGAGAGAGAGAGACGGGAGTGCGTGTGAGAAAGAGAGAGAGACTGGGAATGTGTGAGAGAGAGAGAGAATGGGAGTGAGAGAGATAGAGACTGGGAGTGTGTGAGATGAGAGGAGAGAAAGACTGGGAGTGAGGGAGAGAGAGAGATTGAGACTGGAGTGAGGGAGAGAGACTGGAGTGTGAGAGAGAGAGAGAGAGTCTGGGAGTGTGAGAGAGAGTGGGAGTGTGTGAGAGAGAGTGGGAGTGTGAGAGAGAGGAGTGTAAGAGAGAGAGAGGGAGTGGGAGTGTGAGAGAGAGAGAGAGGGAGTGTGAGAGAGAGAGAGAGAGTGGCAGTGTGTGTGAGACAGAGAGAGAGAGAGAGAGAGTGGGAGTGTGAGAGAGAGAGAGAGAGAGAGGGAGTGTGAGAGAGAGAGAGAGAGTGGCAGTGTGTGTGAGAGAGAGAGAGAGAGAGAGAGAGTGGGAGTGTGAGAGAGAGAGAGAGGGAGTGTGAGAGAGAGAGAGAGAGAGAGAGAGACAAGGAGTGTGAGAGAGAGAGAGAGACTGGGAGTGTGTGAGAGAGAGAGCGAGACTGGAGTGTGTGAGAGAGAGTGAGACTGGGAGTGTGAGAGAGAGAGTGAGAGACTGGGAGTGAGAGAGAGAGAGAGAGAGAGACTGGGAGAGTGAGAGAGAGAGAGAGAGAGACTGGGAGTGAGAGAGAGAGAGAGAGACTGGGAGAGTGAGAGAGAGAGAGAGAGAGAGAGAGATGTCACACCAGCCATCGCAAATCGGAACAACCTTGATCGTGAAATAAATAAAAGCGGTAGGGAGGTAGTGCAACTCTGCCGAGCCTTAGGCCTGTACATAGTTAATGGTAGGTTCAGAGGGGACTCCCTAGGGAGACTCACATACTCCTCAACTCTTGGGTCTAGTGTGGTGGACTATACAATCACTGACCTGGACCCCTGCGATATCAACGCATTCACTGTCAGGCAGCAATCCCCCCTCTCAGACCATAACCAAATAAATGTGTACCTTAAACTTTCTGCCCAAACTACAGACACAAAAAAGGAACACAGTAAGCTACATAAAATAAACCAGACATACAGATGGGCCCCAGACAGTGGAGATAAATTCATCACAGCACTAAATTCACCTGATCTCACAAGTAAAATTTCAAAATTTAAAGAAAATCTATATGAGATCACCAGAGATGGTGTAAACACGGCCATAGAGGATATAAACATGATCTTCCATGAGGCAGCTGTAAAAGCCGACCTCGTGAAACAGAAGAGGAAGCATCAAAAAAGACAAAATAAAAATATGAAATGGTTTGACCACGAATGCAAAAATGCCAGAAAAGACCTGAGAAAAATATCAAACCAAAAGCATCGGCAACCAAAACAATCCGGACCTACGTACTAGATACAATGAAACCCTCAAAAGATATAAACACACCATTAGGAACAAAACACAAAACTATACCCACAAAATACTCGAAGAAATTGAAAACTCCACCAATCCAAAACAATTCTGGGAAATGTGGAATAACCTGAGTACAACACAATTGCAAGCATTACCAATCCAAGATGGCGACATCTGGAGAACACATTTTGAAAACCTCTACAAAGACATCCCAAAAAACAAACAAACCCAAGTCAACATCAGGTCACAGAAAAACTCCACACATTAGAAGCAACAATTAAAGACAACCAAAACCCTCTAGACTCCCCAATCACATGGAAAGAACTGGCCACAAAAACAAAATCTCTCCACCTAAAGAAAGCCTGTGGCCCAGACAACATCAAAAATGAAATGCTAAAGTTCAGTAATATGGAGATGCAGGGTGCGATACTCAAACTATTCAACATCATATTACGCTCAGGCTGTTTTCCCGATATCTGGTGCCAAGGACTAATCTCCCCCATATATAAAAGTGGAAACAAATCAGACCCAAATAACTACCGCGGCATCTGTGTCAACAGTTGTCTAGGGAAGTTATTCTGCAGTATTCTAAATAGTAGATTACTTGATTTTCTTAACAAACATAATATCCTCAGAAAAAAACAAATAGGCTTTCTTCCAAAACACCGCACCGCCGACCATATCTATACCCTTCACACCCTCATCGAAAAACATAAACACCAAACAAAAAATGGGAAAATATTCGCCTGTTTCATCGACTTCAAGAAATCCTTTGACTCTATATGGCACGAAGGGCTCTATTATAAACTTCTTCAGTGTGGAATAGGGGGCAAAGTCTATGACCTTATTAAATCAATGTATCTGAAAAACAAATGCGGGGTCAAAATTGGAGACAAACGCACCGATTTCTTCACCCAGAGAAGAGGCATCCGGCAGGGCTGCAATTTGAGCCCGACCCTGTTCAACATATACATAAATGAATTAGCAGACATGCTGGAGAAAAAGCGAGTCACCAGGTCTCCGTCTCCTAGATGGAGAAGTGAAGTCCCTGTTCTATGCGGACGACCTGGTTCTGCTGTCTCCCACAGAACAGGGATTACAGCAACAACTAGACCTACTCGACAAATACTGCCAAAATTGGGCTCTAACAGTAAATCTAAAGAAAACCAACATCATGATTTTTCAGAAAAGACCCAGATGTCAGGAAAACAAATACCAGTTTACCCTCAGTGATACCACTATAGGACACACTATGAGCTACACCTACCTTGGTCTAACTATTACAGCATCAGGGAGCTTCAGCATAGCAGTGAATGCACTAAAAGAAAAAGCCCGAAGAGCCCTATATGCAATAAAAAGAAAATTCTACAACATCCAAATCCCAATCAAAATCTGGCTCAAAATTTTTGACAGCATAATCCTGCCCATTGCACTGTACGGTAGTGAAGTATGGGGCCCGCTAAATCACCAAAGCTACACTAAATGGGAAAAACACACAATAGAAGCCCTACATGCAGAATTCTGCCGAAGCATCCTTCGCACCCAAAGAAAAACGCCAACAAATGCATGCAGAGCCGAACTAGGCAGATACCCACTGATAATAAACATCCAAAAACGAGCACTAAACTTCCTAAATCACCTCAAATCTAGCTCCCCAGACACCCTTCATTTCAAAGCCTTTCAGACCCAAGAGCTAAACCCAGAAAAGAGTCCCCTGAGTCAGCTGCTACTGAAACTAAGTACTCAGCCGGACCCTGACCAGCCCCAGACCAACACAGCCGTCCAAACACCAATCCGAGTGAACCAAATCATTAAAAAATGCAAAGAAACCTACCTGGAACATTGGAACAAAATAACCGAAAGCCAAAGCAGATTAGAATGTTACCGGGCCCTAAAAAGAGAATATAAACTGGCAGACTACCTCACGACCATCAGAGACACAAAACAGAGACAGACTCTCACCAGGTACAGACTAAGCGACCACCAACTGGAAATTGAAAAAGGCAGATACAAGAAATCCTGGCAGCCTAGAGAGAATAGAATATGCGATCAATGTCTGGCTGGCGAGGTTTGAAACAGAAATGCATTTCCTCCTAAAATGCGAAAAATTCAACACATCAAGAAACATATTATTCAACAAGCTAAGCCAAACAACCCCAGATTTCAAGGAATTGGATGATCTGTCAAAATTGAGATTAGTCCTAGGAGAAGGAGACAGACCATACCTTGGGGCCAAAATATGTAACAACATGTCACAACCTGAGGACTGTTTAAAATTAAGACTGTTTAAAATTAATATTGTACGTACCAAATGAAGTACAAAGACTGTTTAAAATTAATATTGTTTAAAAGTAATATTGTATGTACCCAACAAATGTCAAATCGATTGACACCTACAGAATGTTAGAAAACTGTACCTTTTTGCAATGTAAGCTTTGGCAATATGGTTCTCTGTAAACTTTCATGCCAATAAAGCATTTGAATTGAATTGAATTGAATTGAGAGAGAGAGAGACTGGGAGTGTGAGAGAGAGAGAGACAGACTGGAGTGAGAGAGAGAGAGAGAGAGAGAGAGAGACTGTGAGTGAGAGAGAGAGAGAGAGACTGGGAGAGTGAGAGAGAGAGAGAGAGAGAGACTGGGATTGTGAGAGAGAGAGAGCGAGAGAGAGAGAGAGACTGGGAGAGTGAGAGAGAGAGACTGGAGTGTGTGTGAGAGAGAGAGAGACTGCGAGTGTGAGAGTGCGAGGAGAGAGACTGGGAGTGTGTGAGAGAGAGAGAGAGAGAGACTGGGATTGTGTGAGAGAGAGAGAGAGAGACTGGGAGTGAGAGAGAGACTGGGAGTGAGAGAGAGAGAGAGAGAGACTGACAATGTGAGAGAGAGAGACTGGGAGTGTGAGAGAGAGAGAGAGAGACTGGGAGTGTGAGAGAGAGAGAGAGAGAGAGAGTGGGAGTGTGAAAGAGAGAGAGAGAGATAGGGAGTGTGAGAGAGAGAGAAAGAGAAAAGGAGTGTGTGTGAGAGTGAGAGACTGGGAGTGTGTGAGAGAGAGAGAGAGACTGGGAGTATGTGAGAGAGAGGGAGACTGGGAGTGCTAGAGAGAGAGTGAGAGACTGGGAGTGAGAGAGAGAGAGAGAGAGAGAGACTGGGAGTGTGAGAGAGAGAGAGACAGACTGGGAGTGAGACAGAGAGAGAGAGAGAGAGAGACTGGGTGTGAGAGAGAGAGAGAGACTGGGAGAGTGAGAGAGAGAGAGAGAGAGAGACTGGGAGTGTGAGAGAGAGAGAGCGAGAGAGAGAGAGACTGGGAGAGTGAGAGAGAGAGACTGGAGTGTGTGAGTGAGAGAGGCTGGGAGTCTGTGTGAGAGAGAGAGAGACTGGGAGTGTGAGAGTGCGAGAGAGAGACTGGGAGTGTGTTGAGAGAGAGAGATAGAGAGAGACTGGGAATGAGTGAGAGAGAGAGAGAGACTGGGAGTGAGAGAGAGACTGGAAGTGAGAGAGAGAGAGAGAGAGAGAGAGACGGGGAGTGGGAGTGAGAGAGAGAGAGAGAGACTGGGATTGAGAGAGAGAGAGAGAGAGAGAGACTGGGAGTGTGAGAGAGAGAGAGAGAGACGGGGAGTGGGAGTGAGAGAGAGAGAGAGAGAGACTGGGATTGAGAGAGAGAGAGAGAGACTGGGAGTGTCTTGAGAGAGAGAGTGTGTGACAGAGAGAGAGCGAGTGGGAGTGTGTGAGAGAGAGAGAGAGCTTGGGAGTGTGTGAAAGAGAGAGACTGGGAGTGTGAGAGAGAGAGAGAGACTGGGAGTGTGAGAGAGAGAGACTGGGAATGTGAGAGAGAGAGACTGGGAGTGTGAGAGAGAGAGAGAGACTGGGAGTGTGTGGGAGAGAGAGAGAGAGAGTGGCGGTGTGAGAGAGAGAGAGAGAGTGTGAGAGCGAGAGAGAGACTGGGAATGTGTGAGAGAGAGAGAGTGTGAGAGAGAGAGAGAGAGAGACTGGAGTGAGACAGAGAGGGAGAGTGTGAGAGAGAGAGAGAGAGAGAGACAGGGAGTGTGTGAGAGAGAGAGAGAGAGACCTGCACCACTCCTGTCCTACAGGTGAACAGGACCACCCCCAGCCAGGCAGAGGGAGATGTGCTCAGGGCGTACGCAATACCACAGGCAGAGACAATCCATTAAGAAACATAATGCAGGCGATCAGCAGCATCCACTCCCGCCTTATGGATCAGAAAAAATAAGGACTAGTTGTTAGAAAAGTTGTAACCAATTATCCTCAGCATTTATAGACAATTGAAATGTTCTTTTTTGCCCATTTAGCCATGACAAACACATATCACTATTTATCATATTTTAACCCATCACAGTAAAAGATCAATTTTAGCATGAAATCCTTATATATCTCAACCTGGAATATCCAAGGTCTACGCTCTTCTATGCTTGGCATGAAGAGTGGGACCCCAGAGTTCCTAGATGAGATTAAAGATCTAGATATTATCTTTTTACAGGAAACCTGGTGTAGAGGAGAAGGGCACACTGGCTGTCCCATTGGGTACACAGATCTGGTGGTCCCCTCCAATAAATTGCCAGGAGTAACCCAGGGCAGAGAATCTGGAGGCATACTGATTTGGATTAAAGCAGAGCTTAGGAATTATATTAAATTTATAAAAAAGGGCGAAAACCACATATGGCTCAAAATTAAGAGGGGCATCATCTCTAGCATGAAAGATGTTTTCATTTGCACATTCTATATCCCCCCGACAGAATTCCAATACTTCAAAGAGGACACCTTCTCCAACATAGAGAGGGAGATTATCCAATTCCAGGCCCAGGGAAATGTGTTGATCTGTGGGGACCTCAACTCAAGAACTGGCGAAGAACCAGACTTCACCAATAATCATGGGAATAATTTCATATTTGGGAATAACCACTTTGATCTCCCTTCCCATCCACACAGGCATAACTGCGACAAACAGACAAATGCTAAGGAAAAACAGCTCCTGCAGCTCTGTCGAAGCCTGGGTCTGTACATTGTCAATGGTAGGTTATTGGGAGACTTCCTAGGAAGATCCACCTATTGCTCACCTGTTGGCTTCAGCACCGTAGACTATATGATTACGGATCTGGACCCATCCTCTTTCAGAATATTCACTGTCAAACCACAAACAACACTGTCAGATCGCAGTCAAATTACTGCATATCTTGAAAGGACAGAAACAACCAACACAGAAACACAACCCAGTAAACTGTACAACATTAAAAAATCTTACAGATGGTCCAAAAACAGCATGGAAAAATACCAGAAAGCAATTAGCAATCAAACAACTCAAGCTCTCTTGGACACCTTTCTGGAAAATACATACACACACAATAAAGATGGCGTAAACCAGGCAGTGAACAACCTAAATAATATTTTTGATAATTTGGCATCAATGTCAAACTTGAAAGTTCGCAAGAACAAACCCAAAACAAAAAACTACGAAAAATGTATTGACTCCGATTGCCAGAACATGAGGAAAAAACTCAGAAAAATATCAAACCAAAAACACAGACAAACAGAACATGAGGAATTACGCCTAGCTTATTGTCAGGCACTAACACAATACAAAAACACACTCAGAACCAAGAAAGAGCAGTATATTAAGAGTACACTCATCTCCATTGAGGAATCCATTGATACCAATTGTTTCTGGGACAACTGGAATACATTACACAAAAAACATCATGACGAATTGGCCATTCAAAATGGAGACACATGGGAAAACCATTTTGAAAAATTATACCAGAAAATCACACTAATCCCAGAGCAATACCAAATATGCGAAAAACTGGCAAAGCTAGAATTTGCCATTAAAGACAACCAAAACCCGATCGACCCCATAATATCTGAAAAAGAGCTAATTGAAAAACTCAAGGGCCTGCGACCAGGAAAAGCTTGCGGTGCAGACGGCATCCTAAGCGAGATGATTAAACACACGGACGATAAAATGAAATTGGCTATACTGAAACTCTTCAACTTGGTTCTGAGTGTCGGTTACTTCCCTGATATCTGGAACAAAGGACTCATAACACGCATATACAAAAGTGGGGACAAAGTTGACCCAAATAACTATCGAGGCATCTCTGTAAACAGTAACCTGGGGAAGGTTTTCTGTAGTATCATAAACAAAAGACTTATAAACTTCCTTGAGGAGCACAATGTCTTGAGTAAAAGCCAAATTGGATTCCTACCAAACTATAGAACATCAGATCATATCTTCACCCTACAGACCCTAATTGACAAACATGTTCATCAAAAGAAAAGCAAAATTTTTGCCTGCTTTTTAGATTTCCAGAAGGCTTTCGATTCCATCTGGCACGATGGTCTATTCTTGAAACTTATTGAACGTGGTGTAGGGGGAAAAACATATGATGTAATTAAATCAATGTATACAAACAATAAATGAGCAGTTAAAATAGGAGACAAACAAACAAAATACTTCCCACAGGGGCGTGGTGTGATGCAGGGCTCACCCATCTCACCAACACTCTTTAATATTTACATAAATGAATTGGCAAAACTACTTGAACAATCTACAGCACCTGGCCTCACCCTATATGAATCCAAGGTTAAATTCCTCCTCTATGCAGATGACTTGGTTCTTCTGTCACCAACTAAGGAGGGTCTACAGCAGAACCTGGATCTGCTGGAGTCATTCTGTCAGACCTGGGCCCTGACAATAAACCCCCAAAAAACCAAAGTCCTTGTGTTCCAGCAAAGATCCAGACATCAGGGACCCAGAATAAATTTCACACTAGGAACAACCAAAATTGAACAAACCACTAACTACACATACTTGGGCTTAAAAATCAGCTCTACGGGAAATTTTCATCTGGCTGTGAATGAACTGAAAGAGAAAGCTAGAAGGGCTCTCTATGCCATTAAAGGATCCATCCAAATAGAAATCCCAATTAGCATTTGGCTCAAAATTTTTAAATCAGTAATTGAACCAATTGCACTCTATGGCAGTGAGGTGTGGGGACCGCTAACACAAAAAGAATTTGCAAAATGGGACAAACACCCAATTGAGATCCTACATGCAGAATTCTGTAAAAGTATCCTCCGGACTCAAAGGAAAACCATAAGCAATGCATGCAGGGCAGAACTAGGCCATGGTAAAGGAAAGCAAACTGAGAAAAACCTTGACAAGGTACAGACTTAGTGAACATAGCCTGGCCATCAAAAAAGGCAGACACAGGCAGACGCAGCTGCCAAGAGAGGACAGGATATGCTCTCACTGCAGTCAGGGAGTGGTGGAGACAGAGATGCACTTTCTCACAGCTTGTGGAAAATATCAGGGCATCAGGGAGAATTTCTACCAAAAATTCACACAAATATGCCTTAAATTCAGAAATTTGAATGACGACCAAAAACTCCCATACCTACTAGGGGAACAGAGAAACTGTGTAACCTTAGTGGCACACTATGTTACAGCTTGCCATAAAGAGAGGGACAACCAGTAAACCAAAGAAAAGAGTATATACAAATTATACGAATGTATATTTATACACTCAGGGATATATCTGTTTATACACTGTATGAATAGATCCGCGTTTATGTGTTCAACCATAAATGTTTTTCGATGCTTTGGCAACATAAGATGTACCTTATCATGCCAATAAAGCGATTCGAATTTGAAATTTGAATTTGAATTTGAGAGAGAGAGAGAGTGGGAGTGTGTGTGTGTGAGAGAGAGAGAGAGAGACTGGGAGTGTGAGAGAGAGAGAGACTGGGAGTGTGAGAGAGAGAGAGATGGGGAGTGTGAGAGAGAGAGTGATTGGGAGTGTGAGAGAGTGACTGGGAGTGTGTGAAAGAGAGAGAGAGAGACTGGGAGTGTGAGAGAGAGAGAGAGAGAGAGAGTGGGAGTGTGTGAGAGAGAGAGAGACTGGGAGTGTGAGAGAGAGACTGGGAGGGAGAGAGAGAGTGAGAGAGACTGGGAGTGTGAGAGAGAGAGAGAGAGAGTGGGTGTGTGAGAGAGAGACTGGGAGTGTGAGAGAGGGAGACTGGGAGTGTGTGAGAGAGAGAGAGAGCCTGGGAGTGTGAGAGAGAGAGAGAGAGAGACTGGGTGTGTGAGAGAGAGAGAGAAACTGGGAGTGTGAGAGACAGAGACTGGGAGTGAGAGAGAGAGAGACTGAGAGTGTGACAGCGAGAGAGATTGGGAGTGTGAGAGAGAGAGGCTGGGAGTGAGAGAGAGAGAGAGATTGGGAGTGTGAGAGAGAGAGACTGGGAGTGTGTGAGAGAGGGAGAGATTGGGAGTGTGAGAGAGAGAGACTGGGAGTGTGAGAGAGAGAGAATGGGAGTGCGAGAGAGAGAGAGACTGGGAGTGTGAGAGAGAGTGAGAGAGAGAGTGGGAGTGTGTGAGAGAGAGAGAGACTGGGATTGTGAGAGAGAGAGAGTGGGAGTGAGAGAGAGACTGGGAGTGTGAGAGAGAGAGACTGGGAGTATGTGAGAGATAGAGAGAGACTGGGAGTGTGAGAGAGAGAGAGAGAGAGAGTGGGAGTGTGTGTGAGAGAGAGAGACTTGGAGTGAGAGAGAGAGTGACAGGGAGTGAGAGAGAGAGACTGGGAGTGTGAGAGAGCGACTGGGAGTGTGAGAGAGAGAGAGAGACTGGGTGTGTGAGAGAGACAGGGAGAGAGAGTGGGAGTGTGTGTGAGAGAGAGAGAATGTGAGTGTGAGAGAGAGAGAGAGACTGGGAGTGTGAGAGAGAGAGGGAGAGATAGACTGGGAGTGAGAGAGAGAGAGAGAGAGAGACTGGGAGTGTGAGAGAGAGAGGGAGCGAGAGTGGGAGTGTGTGAGAGAGAGAGAGACTGGGAGTGTGATAGAGAGAGAGAGAGACTGGGAGTGAGAGAGAGAGAGACAGAGACAGAGAGAGAGAGACAGAGACAGAGAGAGACAGAGAGAGAGAGACAGCGAGAGAGCGTGAGAGAGAGAGAGAGGAGAGGAAACACCAGCTGGAGAGAAAAAGCTGGAAAGAGAGAGAAACAGAGGCCTGAACCGCGAGACCGGAGACCGGGAGGAGCAGCCCGAACCAGGACAATAAATAAGAGGCCTGGGGAGGGTGAACCCGAGAACGCGAGGCCCAGAGACCGCGGGATCGGAGACCGGGAGGAGCGGCCCGAACCGGGAAAACAAGTAAGAGGCCTGGGGAGGGCGAACCCGAGACCGCGAGGTCGGAGAACGGGAGGAGCGGCCCGAACCGGGAAAACGAGTAAGAGGCCTGGGGAGGGTGAACCCGAGACCGCGAGGCCCAGAGACCGCGGGAACGGAGACCGGGAGACCAGGGCAGAAATCAGCCTGGTCAGTCAAAAAACCCGGGGGCCTGAGACCGACACGACGACGCGAGGAGATCCGCCCAGAGCGCGGAAAGCGAATGAGTCCGGGGCACGGAGAGTGGAAGAGTTTGGAACACGGAGAGAGAGAGCGAGTCCGAGACCCGGAGAGCGAGTGAGAGAGTCGGAAGAGAAAAAAAAAAGAACCGGAGAAATAAGTTTTACCTAATTCTACCTAAGTTTCATTTTAGTTAAAGTTAGTTCGGAAAAAGTTTAATTTTATTTAAATTTAGTTCGAAAAAAACCTGAAAAAAGAACAACAAACCCGCGAGGAAAAGGAATAGAAACCCGAGAGAAACGATAAACTACCCGAACCAAGAGCCTGTGAGAGAAAGAGAAAGATAAACCTTTAAGAACAGCTATATCAAAGATGAACCCCTGAAAAACTCCCAATTTTGGACCTAAAAGTGGGCTAAGGTGGAACACGACACAAAAAAGAGGAAAAAAAAAGATATCTATCTGAGACAAAAAACAAACGACTACAATGAGCAGGGAAATGATATATCCTGAGCAATGCACAAAAAATAAAGCAAAGGAAAAATACAAGTACACAACACTAAAAAATAACCCAGAGATCCTCTACGTTGACTATACCACACACAAAGGGACTAAGCTGAAGAACAACCTCATATTCTACACCGAATACGTCACCTCCTGGAAGGAGACTTTACAAAAACACTACGCATACGTCTCCAGTGAAGGTATTGGCAGTGGAGGCAGACTGAAAATATGTAAAGATGGAAACCTAGATAAAGATGACCCCCTGCTAACCATAAGCTACTACAACAAAAATAGAAAGATCATGATACAGGGGAATGTGGAAAATCTGGACTCCTTCGAAAAGGAATTCCCCCAGTTGAAAACTAAGGCAGACACAAAGAGGACCAATGGACAGGAAGCAAAAGAGAGTCGAACAGAGGATGATGAGAGCCAAGTGGAGGAAGAAGAAGAGAGACCAGCAGAGGAAAACACCTCCCTGTCCATCTCCACCCCCCCCACACCTCTCAATGAAAACAAAATGATGAAAGAGAATCTGGCCAAACTAGAACTTGATTTCAACGAATACAGAGAAACACTGGCCAAGAATCTGAAGGAGGAATTCAAACAGCTAAAAACGGAAAACGAGTCCACCATCCACAAGATGAGAAAGACCATAGAGGAGCAAAGAAATGAGATCAAAGAACTCCGTACTCAACTAAACAAAACGAAGGAGACCGTAGAAAGGCTCAGCAGGCAACACAAACCTCTTAAGGTCCAAAAACCTGAGGACACAAAAACAACACACACAAGGACACAGAACCCGCCGGATGCCACCCCACACGAAGACACACCGAAAGCCACAAACCCCGTTCCAACCAGCCCTCAGTCGAATCATGCCCAGACTACTGCTACCCAGTCCTCACACACAGGAACACAAAAACCGACAGATACCCCCTCAAACGAGGACACACCGAAAGCCCCAAACCCCGCTCCTGCCACACAACATATCTCAGAAACCCAGCCAACAACCAGCCACCAGGCGAGTCCTACCCAGACTACTGTTACCCAGTCTGAAAAACCAGCCCCTCAGGCGGTCCTGCTGACCGACTCCAACGGAAAGTTTCTGGACCCCCAGAGGCTGTTCCCAGACCATCAAGTCCTGAAAAAATGGTGCAGCAACACAGACCAAGCAATGAAGATCCTGAACAAAGAATCCCTTGGAAGCCCCAAATGGATTGTGATCCACACAGGCACGAACGACCTACGCACCCTACAGGAAGGCACTGCTAGGGCGGTGAGCAGGATGGCAGAAAAGGCCAGCAGGGAATTCCCCGAGGCGCGGATCGTGATCTCCACACTACTGCCCAGAAAGGACACCCCAGCCTATATAATCCACAACACCAACAGAGAGATCGACACGAGATGTTCTGTCCTCCCCAACGTCTCCCTGGCCCATCATCCAAACATCAACACAAGGGACCTCTATGACGAAATACATCTACTCAAACAGCGGATGTGGGTCTTCGCAAGAAACCTCATAAACACTGCCAAAAGACGCAGCCCTCCCACCCCCTCTACCATTGGGAGCCCAAACAGGACCACCAATGTCCCCCACCCCCCATTATAAAAACCAACAACAGAACCGTGCTTTTATACCTGACCCAAGACCCCCCTCTAGACCACAGACTGTAGACCAAGAACTGAGAAAGATCATGACGATGCTGAACAGCCTGATAGAAAGCCGGAGAAATTATTAATATTGTTATTTATCATTATCATTATTGTTATCTTATCAGTATTGTTACTATTATTAGATAGATATATGTGCATGCCTCATGAAATTTATACTAAATCATCATTTAGCATTATAGAAAATAGTGTTTCCACACTCATCCCACAAAATAGGTCCATTTTATTTCGTTTTATTGAACTATATAAATGCGTTCTTTCCACATAAGCTGCTGGAATATCCAGGGCCTCCGCTCCTCAACTTTTGGGATGAAGAGTACAGACCCTGAATTCCTAAAAGCTATAAAAGACATTGATATAATTGTGTTAACAGAAACATGGTGCCAAAAGGACGTGCCGACCCACTGTCCTCCAATGTACCATGAAATCATTGTGCCCTCAGTAAAGAACACTAAAACACGCAAGGGCAGAACCTCCGGGGGAATATTGGTGTGGTATAAGGGAGAACTGGACAAACACATCTCACCGGTAAAACAGGGAAAATCACACGTATGGCTAAAACTAGATAAAAATATAGGAATAGCAAAAAAAGATGTTTACTTATGTGCGATCTACATACCTCCAATAGAATCGCCATATTTCGAAGAGGAGTTATTTGATACTCTCCACATGGAAATCAGCCATTTCCAGGCCCAAGGAAAGGTGATAATATGTGGGGACCTAAATGCAAGGACCGGTTGTGAACCTGACTTCATAGACCCACAGGGAAACAACCATGTGTTTGGCCAGACCCCTTTAGATGTCACACCAGCCATCGCAAATCGGAACAACCTTGATCGTGAAATAAATAAAAGCGGTAGGGAGGTAGTGCAACTCTGCCGAGCCTTAGGCCTGTACATAGTTAACGGTAGGTTCAGAGGGGACTCCCTAGGGAGACTCACATACTCCTCAACTCTTGGGTCTAGTGTGGTGGACTATACAATCACTGACCTGGGCCCCTGCGATATCAACTCATTCACTGTCAGGCAGCAATCCCCCCTCTCAGACCATAACCAAATAAATATGTACCTTAAACTTTCTGCCCAAACTACAGACACAAAAAAAGAACCCAGTAAGCTCCATAAAATAAACCAGACATACAGATGGGCCCCAGACAGTGGAGAAAAATTCATCACAGCACTAAAGTCACCTGATCTCACAAGTAAAATATCAAAATTTAAAGAAAACCCATACGAGATCACCAGAGATGGTGTAAACATGGCCATAGAGGATATAAATATGATCTTCCATGAGGCAGCTGTAAAAGCCGACCTTGTGAAACAGAAGAGGAAGCGTCACAAAAGACAAAATAAAAATAAGAAATGGTTTGACCACGAATGCAAAAATGCCAGAAAAGACCTGAGAAAAATATCAAACCAAAAGCATCGCCAACCAAGCAATCCGGACCTACGTACTAGATACAATGAAACCCTCAAAAGATATAAACACACCATTAGGAACAAAACACAAAACTATACCCACAAAATACTCGAAGAAATTGAAAACTCCACCAATCCAAAACAATTCTGGTAAATGTGGAATAACCTGAGTACAACACAATTGCAAGCATTACCAATCCAAGATGGCGACATCTGGAGAACACATTTTGAAAACCTCTACAAAGACATCCCAATAAACGAAACAAACCCAAGTCAACATCAGGTCACAGAAAAACTCCACACATTAGAAGCAACAATTAAAGACAACCAAAACCCTCTAGACTCCCCAATCACATGGAAAGAACTGGCCACAAAAACAAAATCTCTCCACCTAAAGAAAGCGTGTGGCCCAGACAACATCAAAAATGAAATGCTCAAGTTCAGCAATATGGAGATGCAGGTTGCGGTACTCAAATTATTCAACATCATATTACGTTCAGGCTGTTTTCCCGATATCTGGTGCCAAGGACTAATCTCCCCCATATATAAAAGTGGAAACAAATCAGACCCAAATAACTACCGCGGCATCTGTGTCAACAGTTGTCTAGGGAAGTTATTCTGCAGTATTCTAAATAGTAGATTACTTGATTTTCTTAACAAACATAATATCCTCAGAAAAAACCAAATAGGCTTTCTTCCAAAACACCGCACCGCCGACCATATCTATACCCTTCACGCCCTCATTGGAAAACATATACACCAAACAAAAAATGGGAAAATATTCGCCTGTTTCATCGACTTCAAGAAAGCCTTTGACTCTATATGGCACGAAGGGCTCTATTATAAACTTCTTCAGTGTGGAATAGGGGGCAAAGTCTATGACCTTATTAAATCAATGTATCTGAAAAACAAATGCGGGGTCAAAATTGGAGACAAACGCACCGATTTCTTCACCCAGAGAAGAGGCGTCCGGCAGGGCTGCAATTTGAGCCCGACCCTGTTCAACATATACATAAATGAATTAGCAGACATGCTGGAGCAAAGCGAGTCACCAGGTCTCCGTCTCCTGGATGGAGAAGTGAAATCCCTGTTCTATGCGGACGACCTGGTTCTGCTGTCTCCCACAGAACAGGGATTACAGCAACAACTAGACCTACTCGACAAATACTGCCAAAATTGGGCTCTAAAAGTAAATCTAAAGAAAACCAACATCATGATTTTTCAAAAAAGGCCCAGATGTCAGGAAAACAAATACCAGTTTACCCTCAGTGATACCACTATAGGACACACTATGAGCTACACCTACCTTGGTCTAACTATTACAGCATCAGGGAGCTTCAGCATAGCAGTGAATGCACTAAAAGAAAAAGCACGAAGAGCCCTATAGGCAATAAAAAGAAAATTCGACAACATCCAAATCCCACTCAAAATCTGGCTCAAAATATTTGACAGCATAATCCTGCCCATTGCACTGTACGGTAGTGAAGTATGGGGCCCGCTAAATCACCAAAGCTACACTAAATGGGAAAAACACACAATAGAAGCCCTACATGCAGAATTCTGCCGAAGCATCCTTCGCACCCAAAGAAAAACGCCAACAAATGCATGCAGAGCCGAACTAGGCAGATACCCACTGATAATAAACATCCAAAAACGAGCACTAAACTTCCTAAATCACCTCAAATCTAGCTCCCCAGACACCCTTCATTTCAAAGCCTTTCAGACCCAAGAGCTAAACCCAGAAAAGAGTCCCCTGAGTCAGCTGCTACTGAAACTAAGTACTCAGCCGGACCCTGACCAGCCCCAGACCAACACAGCCGTCCAAACACCAATCCGAGTGAACCAAATCATTAAAAAATGCAAAGAAACCTACCTGGAACATTGGAACAAAATAACCGAAAGCCAAAGCAGATTAGAATGTTACCGGGCCCTAAAAAGAGAATATAAACTGGCAGACTACCTCACGACCAGCAGAGACACAAAACAGAGACAGACCCTCACCAGGTACAGACTAAGCGACCACCAACTGGAAATTGAAAAAGGCAGATACAAGAAATTCTGGCAGCCTAGAGAGAATAGAATATGCGATCAATGTCTGGCCGGCGAGGTTGAAACAGAGATGCATTTCCTCCTAAAATGCGAATAATTCAACACATTAAGAAACATATTATTCAACAAGCTAAGCCAAACAACCCCAGATTTCAAGGAATTGGATGACCTGTCAAAATTGAGATTAGTCCTAGGAGAAGGAGACAGACCATACCTTGGGGCCAAATATGTAACAACATGTCACAACCTGAGGACTGTTTAAAATTAAGACTGTTTAAAATTAATATTGAACGTACCAAATGAAGTACAAAGACTGTTTAAAATTAATATTGTTTAAAAGTAATATTGTATGTACCCAACAAATGTCAAATCGATTGACACCTACAGAATGTTGGAAAACTGTACCTTTTTGCTATGTAAGCTTTGGCAATATGGTTCTCTGTAAACTTTCATGCCAATAAAGCATTTGAATTGAATTGAATTGAATTGAATTGAATTGAGAGAGAGAGAGAGTGGGAGTGTGTGAGAGAGAGACTGTGAGTGTGAGAGAGAGAGAGAGAGAGACTGGGAGTGTGAGAGAGAGAGAGGGAGAGTGGGAGTGTGTGAGAGAGAGACTAGGAGTGTGTGTGAGAGAGAGAGACACCGGGAGTGTGAGAGAGAGAGAGAGAGAGAGACTGGGAGTGTGAGAGAGAGAGAGAGGGAGAGAGGAAGTGTGTGAGAGAGAGAGGCTGGGAGTGTGAGAGAGAGAGAGAGACTGGGAGTGTGAGAGAGAGAGGAAGACAGAGACTGGGAGTGAGAGAGAGAGAGAGAGAGAGACTGGGAGTGTGAGACAGAGAGGGAGCGAGAGTGGGAGTGTGTAAGAGAGAGAGAGACTGGGAGTGTGATAGAGAGAGAGAGAGAGAGACTGGGAGTGTGAGAGGGAGAGAGGGAGAGTGGGAGTGTGTGAGAGAGAGAGGCTGGGAGTGTGAGAGAGAGAGAGAGACTGGGAGTGTGAGAGGGAGAGAGGGAGAGTGGGAGTGTGTGAGAGAGAGACTAGGAGTGTGTGAGAGAGAGAGACACTGGGAGTGTGAGAGAGAGAGAGAGAGAGAGACTGGGAGTGTGAGAGAGAGAGAGAGGGAGGGAGGAAGTGTGTGAGAGAGAGAGGCTGGGAGTGTGAGAGAGAGAGAGAGACTGGGAGTGTGAGAGAGAGAGAGTGGGAGTGTGTGAGAGAGAGAGAGACTGGGAGTGTGAGAGAGAGAGGCTGGGAGTGAGAGAGAGAGAGACTGGGAGTGAGAGAGAGAGAGACTGGGAGTGTGAGAGAGATAGACTGGGAGTGAGAGAGAGAGAGAGACTGGGATTGTGAGAGAGAGAGAGAGAGATTGGGAGTGTGAGAGAGAGAGATTGGGAGTGTTAGGGAGAGAGAGATTGGGAGTGAGAGAGAGAGAGAGACGGGAAGTGTGAGCGAGAGAGATTGGGAGTGTGAGAGAGAGAGACTGGGAGTGTAAGAGAGAGAAACTGGGAGTGTTAGAGAGAGAGAGACTGGGAGTGTTTGAGAGAGAGAGAGAGACTGGGAGTGTGAAATGTCAAATCGATTGACACCTACAGAATGTTGGAAAACTGTACCTTTTTGCTATGTAAGCTTTGGCAATATGGTTCTCTGTAAACTTTCATGCCAATAAAGCATTTGAATTGAATTGAATTGAATTGAATTGAATTGAATTGAATTGAATTGACTGGGAGTGTGTGAGAGAGAGAGATTGGGAGTGTGAGAGAGAAAGATTGGGAGTGTGAGAGAGAGAGAATGGGTGCGTGAGAGAGAGAGATTGGGTGTGTGAGAGATTGAGTTTTGGAGCGTGAGAGAGAGAGAGATTGGGAGGGAGAGAGAGACAGAGATTGGGAGTGTGAGAGAGAGAGAGACTCGGAGTGTGAGAGAGAGAGAGACTGGGAGTGTGAGAGAGAGAGAGACTGGGAGTGTGAGAGAGAGAGAGACTGGGAGTGTGTGAGAGAGAGAGAGACTGGGAGTGTGTGAGGGAGAGAGAGACTGGGAGTGGGTGAGATAGAGAGAGAGAGACTGGAAGTGTGAGAGAGTGAGAGAGACTGGGAGTGTGAGAGAGAGAGAGAGAGTGGGAGTGTGTGAGAGGGAGAGAGAGAGAGTGGGAGTGTGTGTGAGAGAGCGAGAGAGAGAGAGAGTTGGAGTGTGAGAGAGTGAGAGAGACTGGAAGTGTGAGAGAGAGAGAGACTGGGAATGTGACAGAGAGAGACTGGGAGTGTGAGAGAGAGACTGCGAGTGTGTGAGAGAGAGAGAGAGAGAGTGGGGGTGTGTGAGGGGAGAGAGAGAGAGAGTGGGAGTGTGAGAGAGAGAGAGAGACTGGGAGTGTGCGAGAGAGAGAGATACTGCGAGTGTGTGAGACAGAGAGAGAGAGTGGGAGAGTGTGTGTGTGAGAGAGAGTGAGAGAGACTGGGAGTGTGAAAGATAGAGACTGGGAGTGTGAGAGAGAGAGAGAGGCTGGGAGTGTGAGAGAGAGAGATTGGGAGCGTGAGAGAGAGAGAGAGACTGGGATTGTGAGAGAGAGTGAGAGAGATTGGGAGTGTGAGAGAGAGAGATTGGGAGTGTTAGGGAGAGAGAGATTGGGAGTGAGAGAGAGAGAGAGACGGGAAGTGTGAGCGAGAGAGATTGGGAGTGTGAGAGAGAGAGACTGGGAGTGTGAGAGAGAGAAACTGGGAGTGTTAGAGAGAGAGCGACTGGGAGTGTGTGAGAGAGAGAGAGAGACTGGGAGTGTGTGAGAGAGAGAGATTGGGAGTGTGAGAGAGAAAGATTGGGAGAGTGAGAGAGAGAGAATGGGTGCGTGAGAGAGAGAGATTGGGTGTGTGAGAGATTGAGTTTTGGAGCGTGAGAGAGAGAGGGATTGGGAGTGAGAGAGAGACAGAGATTGGGAGTGTGAGAGAGAGAGAGACTCGGAGTGTGAGAGAGAGAGAGACTGGGAGTGTGAGAGAGAGAGAGACTGGGAGTGTGTGAGAGAGAGAGAGACTGGGAGTGTGTGAGGGAGAGAGAGACTGGGAGTGTGTGAGATAGAGAGAGAGAGACTGGAAGTGTGAGAGAGTGAGAGAGACTGGGAGTGTGAGAGAGTGAGAGAGAGTGGGAGTGTGTGAGAGGGAGAGAGAGAGAGTGGGAGTGTGTGTGAGAGAGCGAGAGAGAGAGAGAGTTGGAGTGTGAGAGAGTGAGAGAGACTGGGAGTGTGAGAGAGAGAGAGACTGGGAATGTGATAGAGAGAGACTGGGAGTGTGAGAGAGAGAGAGAGACTGCGAGTGTGTGAGAGAGAGAGAGAGAGAGTGGGGGTGTGTGATGGGAGAGAGAGAGAGAGTGGGAGTTTGAGAGAGAGAGAGAGACTGGGAGTGTAAGAGAGTGTGAGTGAGAGAGAGAGAGAGACTGGGAGTGTGAGAGAGAGAGAGTTTGAGAGAGAGAGAGAGACAGACTGGGAGTGTGCGAGAGAGAGAGAGACTGGGAGTGTGTGAGACAGAGAGAGAGAGTGGGAGAGACTGGGAGTGTGAAAGATAGAGACTGGGAGTGTGAGAGAGAGAGAGAGACTGGGAGTGTGAGAGAGAGAGATTGGGAGCGTGAGAGAGAGAGAGAGACTGGGATTGGGAGAGAGAGAGAGAGAGATTGGGAGTGTTAGGGAGAGAGAGATTGGGAGTGAGAGAGAGAGAGAGACGGGAAGTGTGAGCGAGAGAGATTGGGAGTGTGAGAGAGAGAGACTGGGAGTGTGAGAGAGAGAAACTGGGAGTGTTAGAGAGAGAGCGACTGGGAGTGTGTGAGAGAGAGAGAGAGACTGGGAGTGTGTGAGAGAGAGAGATTGGGAGTGTGAGAGAGAAAGATTGGGAGTGTGAGAGAGACAGAATGGGTGCGTGAGAGATTGAGTTTTGGAGCGTGAGAGAGAGAGAGATTGGGAGTGAGAGAGAGACAGAGATTGGGAGTGTGAGAGAGAGAGAGACTCGGAGTGTGAGAGAGAGAGAGACTGGGAGTGCGAGAGAGAGAGAGACTGGGAGTGTGTGAGAGAGAGAGAGAGACTGGGAGTGTGTGAGAGAGAGAGAGACTGGGAGTGTGTGAGATAGAGAGAGAGAGACTGGAAGTGTGAGAGAGTGAGAGAGACTGGGAGTGTGAGAGAGAGAGAGAGAGTGGGAGTGTGTGAGAGGGAGAGAGAGAGAGTGGGAGTGTGTGTGAGAGAGCGAGAGAGAGAGAGAGTTGGAGTGTGAGAGAGTGAGAGAGACTGGGAGTGTGAGAGAGAGAGAGACTGGGAATGTGAGAGAGAGAGACTGGGAGTGTGAGAGAGAGAGAGAGACTGCGAGTGTGTGAGAGAGAGAGAGAGAGAGTGGGGGTGTGTGATGGGAGAGAGAGAGAGAGTGGGAGTTTGAGAGAGAGAGAGAGAATGGGAGTGTAAGAGAGTGTGAGTGAGAGAGAGAGAGAGACTGGGAGTGTGAGAGAGAGAGAGTTTGAGAGAGAGAGAGAGAGACAGACTGGGAGTGTGCGAGAGAGAGAGAGACTGGGAGTGTGTGAGACAGAGAGAGAGAGTGGGAGAGTGTGTGTGTGAGAGAGAGTGAGAGAGACTGGGAGTGTGAAAGATAGAGACTGGGAGTGTGAGAGACAGAGAGAGACTGGGAGTGTGAGAGAGAGAGATTGGGAGCGTGAGAGAGAGAGAGAGACTGGGATTGTGAGAGAGAGAGAGAGAGATTGGGAGTGTGAGAGAGAGAGATTGGGAGTGTTAGGGAGAGAGAGATTGGGAGTGAGAGAGAGAGAGAGACGGGAAGTGTGAGCGAGAGAGATTGGGAGTGTGAGAGAGAGAGACTGGGAGTGTGAGAGAGAGAAACTGGGAGTGTTAGAGAGAGAGCGACTGGGAGTGTGTGAGAGAGAGAGAGAGACTGGGAGTGTGTGAGAAAGAGAGATTGGGAGTGTGAGAGAGAAAGATTGGGAGTGTGAGAGAGACAGAATGGATGCGTGAGAGAGAGAGATTGGGTGTGTGAGAGATTGAGTTTTGGAGCGTGAGAGAGAGAGAGATTGGGAGTGAGAGAGAGACAGAGATTGGGAGTGTGAGAGAGAGAGAGACTCGGAGTGTGAGAGAGAGAGAGACTGGGAGTGTGAGAGAGAGAGAGACTGGGAGTGTGTGAGAGAGAGAGAGAGACTGGGAGTGTGTGAGAGAGAGAGAGACTGGGAGTGTGTGAGATAGAGAGAGAGAGACTGGAAGTGTGAGAGAGTGAGAGAGACTGGGAGTGTGAGAGAGAGAGAGAGAGTGGGAGTGTGTGAGAGGGAGAGAGAGAGAGTGGGAGTGTGTGTGAGAGAGCGAGAGAGAGAGAGAGTTGGAGTGTGAGAGAGTGAGAGAGACTGGGAGTGTGAGAGAGAGAGAGACTGGGAATGTGAGAGAGAGAGACTGGGAGTGTGAGAGAGAGAGAGAGACTGCGAGTGTGTGAGAGAGAGAGAGAGAGAGAGAGTGGGGGTGTGTGAGGGGAGAGAGAGAGAGAGTGGGAGTGTGAGAGAGAGAGAGAGTCTGGGAGTGTAAGAGAGTGTGAGTGAGAGAGAGAGAGAGACTGGGAGTGTGAGAGAGAGAGAGTTTGAGAGAGAGAGAGAGACAGACTGGGAGTGTGTGAGAGAGAGAGAGACTGGGAGTGTGTGAGACAGAGAGAGAGAGTGGGAGAGTGTGTGTGTGAGAGAGAGTGAGAGAGACTGGGAGTGTGAAAGAGAGAGACTGGGAGTGTGAGAGAGAGAGAGACTGGGAGGTGAGAGAGAGAGAGATTGGGTGTGTGAGAGAGAGGGAGATTGGGAGTGTGGGAGATAGAGACTGGGAGAGTGAGAGAGAGACTGGGAGTGTGAGAGAGAGACTGGGAGTGTGAGAGAGCAAGAGAGAGACAGAGAGACTGCGAGATTGATAGAGAGAGAGAGAGAGAGTGGTAGTGTGTGAGAGAGAGACAGACTGGGAGTGTGAGCGATAGAGAGATTGGGAGTGTGAGAGAGATAGAAAATGGGAGTGTGAGAGAGAGACTGGGAGTGTGAGAGAGTGAGAGGGAGTGTAAGAGAGAGAGAGGGAGTGGGAGTGTGAGAGAGAGAGAGTGGCAGTGTGTATGAGAGAGAGAGTGTGGCAGTGTGTGTGTGAGAGAGAGAGAGAGAGAGAGAGAGAGTGGGAGAATGAGAGAGAGAGAGAGAGAGAGAGGGAGAGTGAGAGAGAGAGAGAGAGAGAGACTGGGAGTGTGTGTGAGAGAGAGAGACAGGACAGTGACAGCGTAACACAAAGAATTCGACCCAACACAATCGTCGCTAAGCAAAAGGAAAAATACCTGTCATATTGGGCAGAAACAACAAAAACCCAAAGCAAACTCAATTGCTACTTGGCCCTAAACAGGCAATACAACATGGCTGATTACCTGACCATGGTAAAGGATAGCAATCTGACAAAAACTTTGACAATGTACAGACTTAGTGAACATAACCTGGCGATCGAAAAAGGTAGACACAGACAGACCCATCTGCCAAGAGAGGACAGGATATGCTCTCACTGCAGTCAGGGAGTGGTGGAGACAGAGATGCACTTCCTCACAGCTTGTAGAAAATATCAGGACATAAGGGAGAATTTCTACCCAAAATTCACAAAAAAAAGCCCGGAATTCAGGAATTTGAATGACGACCAAAATCTCCCATACCTACTAGGGGAAGAGAGAAATTGCATAACACTAGCGGCACACTATGTTACAGCTTGCCATAAACAGAGGGACAACCAGTAAATTTAAGAAAAGAGTATAAATAAATTATATGAAAGTATAAATTTATACACTCAGGGATATATCTGTTTATACACTGTATGGATAGATCTGTATTTTTGTGAACAAACATGAATGTTTTCGGATGCTTTGGCAACATAAGATGTAACTTGTCATGCCAATAAAACGATTTGAATTGAATTGAATTGACTGGGAGTGTGAGAGAGAGAGAGAGAGAGACTGGGAGTGAGAGAGAGAGAGAGAGACTGGGAGTGAGAGTGAGAGAGTGAGAGAAAGACTGGGAGCGTCAGAGAGAGAGAGAGAGAGAGAGAGACTAGGAGTGTGAGAGAGAGAGAACGAATGGGAGTGACAGAGAGAGAGACTGGGAGTGAGAGTGAGAGAGTGAGAGAAAGACTGGAAGCGTCAGAGAGAGAGTGAGAGAGAGAGAGTGGGAGTGTGTGTGAGAGAGAGAGAGAGAGACTGGGAGTGTGTAAGAGAGAGAGACTGGGAGTGTGAGAGAGAGAGACTGGGAGTGTGAGAGTGAGAGACTGGGAGTGTGAGAGAGAGAGACTGGGTGTGTGAGAGAGAGAGAGAGAGACTGGGAGTGTGTGAGAGAGAGAGAGAGAGTGGGGGTGTGAGAGAGAGAGTGGGAATGTGAGAGAGAGAGAGAGAGACTGGGAGTGTGAGAGACAGGGAGTATGAGAGAGAGAGAGAGAGACTGGGAGTGTGTGAGAGAGAGAGAGAGAGAGAGTGTGAGAGAGAGAGTGAGAGAGAGAGAGAGTGGGAGTGTGAGAGAGAGAGAGACTGGGAGTGTGAGAGAGAGAGACTGGGAGTGAGAGAGAGAGAGACTCGGAGTGTGAGAGTGTGAGAGATTGGGAGTGTGAGAGAGAGGCTGGGATTGTGAGAGAGAGAGACTGGGAGTGTGAGAGAGAGAGAGAGACTGGGAGTTTGAGAGTGAGAGAGGGAGAGAGTGGGAGTGTGAGAGAGAGAGACAGGTAGTGTGAGAGAGAGAGACTGGGAGTGAGCGAGAGACTGGGAGTGTGAGAGAGAGAGACTGGGAGTGTGAGAGAGAGAGAGAGAGACTGGGAGTGTGAGAGAGAGAGAGAGTGGGAGTGTGTGAGAGAGAGAGAGACTGGGACTGTGAGAGAGAGAGAGACTGGGAGTGTGTGAGAGAGAGAGAGACTGGGAGTGTGTGAGGGAGGGAGAGACTGGGAGTGTGTGAGATAGAGAGAGAGAGACTGGAAGTGTGAGAGAGTGAGAGAGACTGGGAGTGTCAGAGAGAGAGAGAGAGTGGGAGTGTGTGAGAGGGAGAGAGAGAGAGTGGGAGTGTGTGTGAGAGAGCGAGAGAGAGAGAGAGTTGGAGTGTGAGAGAGTGAGAGAGGCTGGGAGTGTGAGAGAGAGAGAGACTGGGAATGTGAGAGAGAGAGACTGGGAGTGTGAGAGAGAGAGAGAGACTGCGAGTGTGTGAGAGAGAGAGAGAGAGAGAGAGTGGGGGTGTGTGAGGGGAGAGAGAGAGATAGTGGGAGTGTGAGAGAGAGAGAGAGACTGGGAGTGTAAGAGAGTGTGAGTGAGAGAGAGAGAGAGACTGGGAGTGTGAGAGAGAGAGAGTTTGAGAGAGAGAGAGAGACAGACTGGGAGTGTGCGAGAGAGAGAGAGACTGGGAGTGTGTGAGACAGAGAGAGAGAGTGGGAGAGTGTGTGTGTGAGAGAGAGTGAGAGAGACTGGGAGTGTGAAAGATAGAGACTGGGAGTGTGAGAGAGAGAGAGAGACTGGGAGTGTGAGAGAGAGAGATTGGGAGCGTGAGAGAGAGAGAGAGACTGGGATTGTGAGAGAGAGAGAGAGAGAGAGATTGGGAGTGTGAGAGAGAGATTGGGAGTGTTAGGGAGAGAGAGATTGGGAGTGAGAGAGAGAGAGAGACGGGAAGTGTGAGCGAGAGAGATTGGGAGTGTGAGAGAGAGAGACTGGGAGTGTGAGAGAGAGAAACTGGGAGTGTTAGAGAGAGAGCGACTGGGAGTGTGTGAGAGAGAGAGAGAGACTGGGAGTGTGTGAGAGAGAGAGATTGGGAGTGTGAGAGAGAAAGATTGGGAGTGTGAGAGAGAGAGAATGGGTGCGTGAGAGAGAGAGATTGGGTGTGTGAGAGATTGAGTTTTGGAGCGTGAGAGAGAGAGAGATTGGGAGTGAGAGAGAGACAGAGATTGGGAGTGTGAGAGTGAGAGAGACTCGGAGTGTGAGAGAGAGAGAGACTGGGAGTGTGACAGAGAGAGAGACTGGGAGTGTGTGAGAGAGAGAGAGAGACTGGGAGTGTGTGAGAGAGAGAGAGACTGGGAGTGTGTGAGATAGAGAGAGAGAGACTGGAAGTGTGAGAGAGTGAGAGAGACTGGGTGTGTGAGAGAGAGAGAGAGAGTGGGAGTGTGTGAGAGAGAGAGAGAGAGAGTGGGAGTGTGTGTGAGAGAGAGAGAGAGAGAGAGTTGGAGTGTGAGAGAGTGAGAGAGACTGGGAGTGTGAGAGAGAGAGAGACTGGGAATGTGAGAGAGAGAGACTGGGAGTGTGAGAGAGAGAGAGAGACTGCGAGTGTGTGAGAGAGAGAGAGAGAGAGTGGGGGTGTGTGAGGGGAGAGAGAGAGAGAGTGGGAGTGTGAGAGAGAGAGAGAGTCTGGGAGTGTAAGAGAGTGTGAGTGAGAGAGAGAGAGAGACTGGGAGTGTGAGAGAGAGAGAGTTTGAGAGAGAGAGAGAGACAGACTGGGAGTGTGCAAGAGAGAGAGAGACTGGGAGTGTGTGAGACAGAGAGAGAGAGTGGGAGAGTGTGTGTGTGAGAGAGAGTGAGAGAGACTGGGAGTGTGAAAGAGAGAGACTGGGAGTGTGAGAGAGAGAGAGACTGGGAGTGTGAGAGAGAGAGAGATTGGGTGTGTGAGAGAGAGGGAGATTGGGAGTGTGGGAGATAGAGACTGGGAGAGTGAGAGAGAGACTGGGAGTGTGAGAGAGAGACTGGGAGTGTGAGAGAGCAAGAGAGAGAGAGAGAGACTGCGAGATTGATAGAGAGAGAGAGAGAGAGTGGGAGTGTGTGAGAGAGAGACAGACTGGGAGTGTGAGCGATAGAGAGATTGGGAGTGTGAGAGAGATAGAAAATGGGAGTGTGAGAGAGAGACTGGGAGTGTGAGAGAGTGAGAGGGAGTGTAAGAGAGAGAGAGGGAGTGGGAGTGTGAGAGAGAGAGAGTGGCAGTGTGTATGAGAGAGAGAGTGTGGCAGTGTGTGTGTGTGAGAGAGAGAGAGAGAGAGAGAGTGGGAGAATGAGAGAGAGAGAGGGAGAGTGAGAGAGAGAGAGAGAGAGACTGGGAGTGTGTGAGAGAGAGAGAGACAGGACAGTGACAGCGTAACACAAAGAATTCGACCCAACACAATCGTCGCTAAGCAAAAGGAAAAATACCTGTCATATTGGGCAGAAACAACAAAAACCCAAAGCAAACTCAATTGCTACTTGGCCCTAAACAGGCAATACAACATGGCTGATTACCTGACCATGGTAAAGGATAGCAATCTGACAAAAACTTTGACAATGTACAGACTTAGTGAACATAACCTGGCGATCGAAAAAGGTAGACACAGACAGACCCATCTGCCAAGAGAGGACAGGATATGCTCTCACTGCAGTCAGGGAGTGGTGGAGACAGAGATGCACTTCCTCACAGCTTGTAGAAAATATCAGGACATAAGGGAGAATTTCTACCCAAAATTCACAAAAAAAAGCCCGGAATTCAGGAATTTGAATGACGACCAAAATCTCCCATACCTACTAGGGGAAGAGAGAAATTGCATAACACTAGCGGTACACTATGTTACAGCTTGCCATAAACAGAGGGACAACCAGTAAATTTAAGAAAAGAGTATAAATAAATTATATGAAAGTATAAATTTATACACTCAGGGATATATCTGTTTATACACTGTATGGATAGATCTGTATTTTTGTGAACAAACATGAATGTTTTCGGAAGCTTTGGCAACATAAGATGTAACTTGTCATGCCAATAAAGCGATTTGAATTGAATTGAATTGACTGGGAGTGTGAGAGAGAGAGAGAGAGAGTCTGGGACTGAGAGAGAGAGAGAGAGACTGGGAGTGAGAGTGAGAGAGTGAGAGAAAGACTGGGAGCATCAGAGAGAGAGAGAGAGAGAGAGACTAGGAGTGTGAGAGAGAGAGAACGAATGGGAGTGACAGAGAGAGAGACTGGGAGTGAGAGTGAGAGAGTGGAAAACTGTACCTTTTTGCTATGTAAGCTTTGGCAATATGGTTCTCTGTAAACTTTCATGCCAATAAAGCATTTGAACTGAACTGAACTGAACTGAACTGAGTGAGAGAAAGACTGGGAGCGTCAGAGAGAGAGTGAGAGAGAGAGAGTGGGAGTGTGTGTGAGAGAGAGAGAGAGAGAGACTGGGAGTGTGTAAGAGAGAGAGACTGGGAGTGTGAGAGAGAGAGACTGGGAGTGTGAGAGTGAGAGACTGGGAGTGTGAGAGAGAGAGACTGGGAGTGTGAGAGAGAGAGAGAGAGACTGGGAGTGTGTGAGAGAGAGAGAGAGAGTGGGGGTGTGAGAGAGAGAGTGGGAATGAGAGAGAGAGAGAGAGAGAGAGACTGGGAGTGTGAGAGACAGGGAGTATGAGAGAGAGAGAGAGAGACTGGGAGTGTGAGAGAGAGAGAGAGAGAGAGAGTGTGAGAGAGAGAATGAGAGAGAGAGAGAGTGGGAGTGTGAGAGAGAGAGAGACTGGGAGTGTGAGAGAGAGAGACTGGGAGTGAGAGAGAGAGAGACTCGGAGTGTGAGAGAGTGAGAGATTGGGAGAGTGAGAGAGAGGCTGGGATTGTGAGAGAGAGAGACTGGGAGTGTGAGAGAGAGAGAGAGACTGGGGGTTTGAGAGTGAGAGAGAGAGAGAGTGGGAGTGTGAGAGAGAGAGACTGGTAGTGTGAGAGAGAGAGACTGGGAGTGAGTGAGAGACTGGGAGTGTGAGAGAGAGAGACTGGGAGTGTGAGAGAGAGAGAGAGAGACTGGGAGTGTGAGAGAGAGAGAGAGTGGGAGTGTGTGAGAGAGAGAGAGACTGGGACTGTGAGAGAGAGAGACTGGGAGTGAGAGGGAGAGAGAGACTGGGATTTTGAGAGAGAGAGAGTGGGTTTATACACTGTATGAATAGATCTGCGTTTATGTGTTCAACTATAAATGTTTTTCGATGCTTTGGCAACATAAGATGTACCTTATCATGCCAATAAAGCGATTTGAATTGAATTGAATTGAATTGAGCGGGAGTGTGTGAGAGAGAGAGAGACTGGGAGTGTGAGAGAAAGAGAGAGAGAGACTGGGAGTGTGAGAGAGAAAGAGAGAGAGAGAGTGGGAGTGTGTGAGAGAGACAGAGAGAGAGTGGGAGTGTGTGATAGAGAGAGGGGGAGAGAGTGGGAGTGTGTGAGAGAGAGAGAGAGACTGGGAGTGTGTGAGAGAGAGAGACCGGGAGTGTGTGAGGGAGAGAGAGAGACTGGGTGTGAGAGAGAGAGCGAGAGACTGGGAGTGTGAGAGAGAGAGAGAGTGGGAGTGTGTGAGAGAGAGAGAGAGAAAGTGGGAGTGTGTGATAGAGAGAGGGGGAGAGAGTGGGAGTGTGTGAGAGAGAGAGAGAGACTGGGAGTGTGTGAGAGAGAGAGACTGGGAGTGTGTGAGGGAGAGTGAGAGGAGACTGGGTGTGAGAGAGAGAGCGAGAGACTGGGAGTGTGAGAGAGAGAGAGAGTGGGAAGTGTGTAGAGAGAGAGAGAGAGAAAGTGGGAGTGTGTGATAGAGAGAGGGGGAGAGAGAGTGGGAGTGTGTGAGAGAGGGAGAGAGACTGGGAGTGTTTGAGAGAGAGAGACTGGGAGTGTGTGAGGGAGAGAGAGAGACTGGGTGTGAGAGAGAGAGAGAGTGGTAGTGTGTGAGAGAGAGAGAGAGAGTGGGAGTGTGTGTGTGTGAGAGAGTGAGAGAGAGAGAGTGGGATTGTGTGTGAGAGAGAGAGAGAGAGAGAGAGACTGGGAGTGTGAGAGAGAGAGATGAGGAGTGATGAGAGAGAGAGAGAGATATTGAGTGTGAGAGAGAGAGAGAGACTGGGAGTGTGAGAGAGAGGGACTTGGGGAGTGAGAGGACTGGGAGTGAGAGAGAGAGACTGGGAGTGTGAGAGAGGGAGAGAGAGACTGGGAGTGTGAGAGAGAGATGAGAGTGGGAGTGTGTGGGAGAGAGAGAGACTGGGAGTGTGAGGGAGAGAGAGTGGCTGGGAGTGTGTGGAGAGAGAGAGTGAGAGAGGGAGTGTGTGAGAGAGAGAGAGAGAGATGAGAGAGTGAGTGAGAGAGGAGAGAGAGAGAGTGAGATACAGGGAGTGAGAGAGAGAGAGAGAGGGAGAGAGAGAGAGAGAGTGGGAGTGGTGTGAGAGAGAGAGAGACTGGGAGTGTGAGAGAGAGAGAGAGAGTGACTGGGAGTGTGAGAGAGAGAGAGAGAGAGAGATACAGGGAGTGAGAGACCATGGTAAAGGATAACAAACTGAGAAAAATCTTGACAAGGTACAGACTTATTGAACATAGCCTGGCGATCGAAAAAGGCAGACACAGGCAGACCAGGCTGCCAAGAGAGGACAGGATATGCTCTCACTGCAGTCAGGGAGTGGTGGAGACAGAGATGCACTTCCTCACAGCCTGTGGAAAATATCAGGGCATCAGGGAGAATTTCTACCAAAAACTCTCACAAATATGCCCTGAATTCAGAAATTAGAATGACGACCAAAAACTCCCATACCTACTAGGGGAAGAGAGAAACTGTGTAACACTAGCGGCACACTATGTTACAGCTTGCCATAAACAGAGGGACAACCAGTAAAACTAAGAAAAGAGTATATAAAAATTATGCGAATGTATATTTATACACTCAGGGATATATCTTTTTATACACTGTATGAATAGATCTGCATTTATGTGTTCAACCATAAATGTATTTTGATGCTTTGGCAACATAAGATGTACCTTATCATGCCAATAAAGCGATTTGAATTGAATTGAATTGAGAGAGAGAAAGAGACAGAGAGAGAGAGAGACTGGGAGTGAGTGAGAGAGAGAGAGAGTGGGAGTGTGTGAGTGAGAGAGAGAGAGAGAGAGACTGGGAGTGTGAGAGAGAGAGACTGGAGGAGTGAGAGAGAGAGAGAGAGAGAGAGACTGGGAGTGTGAGAGAGAGAGATTGGGAGTGTGAGAGATAGAGGGACTGGGAGTGTGAGTGAGAGGGAGAGACTGGGAGTGTGTGAGGGAGAGAGAGAGACTGGGTGTCAGAGAGAGAGAGAGAGAGACTGGGAGTGTGAGAGAGAGAGAGAGATACCAGTGATACCATCATAGGACACACTATGAGCTACACTTACGTTGGTCTAACCATTGCAGCATCAGGGAGCTTCAGCATAGCAATGAATGCACTAAAAGAAAAAGCCCGAAGAGCCCTATATGCAATAAAAAGAAAATTCTACAACATCCAAATCCCAATCAAAATCTGGCTCAAAATATTTGACAGCATAATCCTGCCCATTGCGCTGTATGGTAGTGAAGTATGGGGCCCGCTCAAACATCATAGCTACACTAAATGGGAGAAACACACAATAGAAGCCCTACATGCAGAATTTTGCCGATGCATTCTTCGCACCCAAAGGAAAACACCAACAAATGCATGCAGAGCCGAACTAGGCAGATACCCACTGATAATAAACATCCAAAAACGAGCACTAAACTTCCTAAATCACCTCAAATCTAGCTCCCCAGATACCCTTCATTTTAAAGCCTTCCAGACCCAAGAGCTAAACCCAGAAAAGAGTCCCCTGAGTCAGCTGCTACTGAAACTAAGTCCTCCTACTCAGCCGGACCCTGACCAATCCCAGACCAACACTGCCGTCCAAACACCAATCCGAGTGAACCAAATCATTAAACAATGCAAAGAAACCTACCTGGAACATTGGAACAAAATAACCAAAAGCCAAAGCAGATTAGAATGTTACCGGGCCCTAAAAAGAGAATATAAACTGGCAGACTATCTCTCGACCATCAGAGACACAAATCAGAGACAGACCCTCACCAGGTACAGACTAAGCGACCACCAACTGGCAATTGAAAAAGGAAGATACAAGAAATCCTGGCAGCCTAGAGAGAATAGAATATGTGATCAATGTCTGGCCGGCGAGGTTGAGACAGAGATGCATTTCCTCCTAAAATGCGAAAAATTCAACACAACAAGAAACATATTATTTGACAAGCTCAGCCAAACAACCCCAGATTTCAAAGAATTGGATGACCTGTCAAAATTAAGATTAGTCCTGGGAGAAGGAGACAGACCATACCTTGGTGCCAAATATGTAACAACATGTCACAACCTGAGGACTGTTTAAAATTAATACTGAATGTACCCAACGATGTTCAATGACTTTAAATTAATACTGTTTAAACTAATATTGTGTGTACCCAACGAAGGTCAAAATTGTTTGACACCTACAGAATGTTGGAAAATTGTACTTCTGGTTATGTCAGCTTTGGCAATATGGTTCCCTGTAAACTTTCATGCCAATAAAGCATTTGAATTGAAAAATTGAAAAATTGAATTGAGAGAGAGAGACTGGGAGTGTGAGAGAGAGAGACAGACTGGGAGTGAGAGAGAGAGAGAGAGAGAGACTGGGAGTGTGACAGTGAGAGAGAGAGAGACTGGGAGTGAGAGAGAGAGAGAGAGAGACTGGGAGTGTGAGAGTGAGAGAGAGAGAGACTGGGAGTGTGAGAGAAAGAGAGAGACTGGGAGTGTGAGAGTGAGAGAGAGAGAGAGTGGGAGTGTGAGAGAGAGAGACTGGTAGTGTGAGAGAGACAGACTGGGAGTGAGCGAGAGACTGGGAGTGTGAGAGAGAGAGACTGGGAGTGTGAGAGAGAAAGAGAGAGACTGGGAGTGTGAGAGAGAGAGAGAGTGGGAGTGTGTGAGAGAGAGAGAGAGACTGGGACTGAGAAAGAGAGACTGGGAGTGAGAGGGAGAGAGACTGGGAGTGTGAGAGAGAGACTGGGAGTCTGAGAGAGAGAGAGAGAGAGACTGGGATTGTGAGAGAGAGAGAGTGGGTTTATACACTGTATGAATAGATCTGCGTTTATGTGTTCAACCATAAATGTTTTTCGATGCTTTGGCAACATAAGATGTACCTTATCATGCCAATAAAGCGATTTGAATTGAATTGAATTTAATTGAGCAGGAGTGTGTGAGAGAGAGAGAGACTGGGAGTGTGAGAGAAAGAGAGAGAGAGACTGGGAGTGTGAGAGAGAAAGAGAGAGAGAGAGTGGGAGTGTGTGTGAGAGAGGGAGAGAGAGTGGGAGTGTGTGATAGAGAGAGGGGGAGAGAGTGGGAGTGTGTGAGAGAGAGAGAGAGACTGGGAGTGTGTGAGAGAGAGAGACTGGGAGTGTGTGAGGGAGAGAGAGAGACTGGGTGTGAGAGAGAGAGCGAGAGACTGGGAGTGTTAGAGAGAGAGAGAGTGGGAGTGTGTGAGAGAGAGAGAGAGAGAGTGGGAGTGTGTGATCGAGAGAGGGGGAGAGAGTGGGACTGTGTGAGAGAGAGGGAGAGACTGGGAGTGTGTGAGAGAGAGAGACTGGGAGTGTGTGAGGGAGAGAGAGAGACTGGCTGTGAGAGAGAGAGCGAGAGACTGGGAGTGTGAGAGAGAGAGAGAGTGGGAGTGAGAGACTCCCCAATCACATGGAAAGAACTGGCCACAAAAACAAAATCTCTCCACCTAAAGAAAGCCTGTGGCCCAGACAACATCAAAAATGAAATGCTCAAGTTCAGCAATATGGAGATGCAGGGTGCGGTACTCAAATTATTCAACATCATATTACGTTCAGGCTGTTTTCCCGATATCTGGTGCCAAGGACTAATCTCCCCCATATATAAAAGCGGAAACAAATCAGACCCAAATAACTACCGCGGCATCTGTGTCAACAGTTGTCTAGGGAAGTTATTCTGCAGTATTCTAAATAGTAGATTACTTGATTTTCTTAACAAACATAATATCCTCAGAAAAAACCAAATAGGCTTTCTTCCAAAACACCGCAACGCCGACCATATCTATACCCTTCACACCCTCATTGAAAAACATATACACCAAACAAAAAATGGGAAAATATTCACCTGTTTCATCGACTTCAAGAAAGCCTTTGACTCTATATGGCACGAAGGGCTCTATTATAAACTTTTCAGTGTGGAATAGGGGGCAAAGTCTATGACCTTATTAAATCAATGTATCTGAAAAACAAATGCGGGGTCAAAATTGGAGACAAACGCACCGATTTCTTCACCCAGAGAAGAGGCGTCCGACAGGGCTGCAACTTGAGCCCGACCCTGTTCAACATATACATAAATGAATTAGCAGACATGCTGGAGCAAAGCGAGTCACCAGGTCTCCGTCTCCTTGATGGAGAAGTGAAATCCCTGTTCTATGCGGACGACCTGGTTCTGCTGTCTCCCACAGAACAGGGATTACAGCAACAACTAGACCTACTCGACAAATACTGCCAAAATTGGGCTCTAACAGTAAATCTAAAGAAAACCAACATCATGATTTTTCAAAAAAGGCCCAGATGTCAGGAAAACAAATACCAGTTTACCCTCAGTGATACCACTATAGGACACACTATGAGCTACACCTACCTTGGTCTAACTATTACAGCATCAGGGAGCTTCAGCATAGCAGTGAATGCACTAAAAGAAAAAGCCCGAAGAGCCCTATATGCAATAAAAAGAAAATTCTACAACATCCAAATCCCAATCAAAATCTGGCTCAAAATATTTGACAGCATAATCCTGCCCATTGCACTGTACGGTAGTGAAGTATGGGGCCCGCTAAATCACCAAAGCTACACTAAATGGGAAAAACACACAATAGAAGCCCTACATGCAGAATTCTGCCGAAGCATCCTTCGCACCCAAAGAAAAACGCCAACAAATGCATGCAGAGCCAAACTAGGCAGATACCCACTGATAATAAACATCCAAAAACGAGCACTAAACTTCCTAAATCACCTCAAATCTAGCTCCCCAGACACCCTTCATTTCAAAGCCTTTCAGACCCAAGAGCTAAACCCAGAAAAGAGTCCCCTGAGTCAGCTGCTACTGAAACTAAGTACTCAGCCGGACCCTGACCAGCCCCAGACCAACACAGCCATCCAAACACCAATCCGAGTGAACCAAATCATTAAACAATGCAAAGAAACCTACCTGGAACATTGGAACAAAATAACCGAAAGCCAAAGCAGATTAGAATGTTACCGGGCCCTAAAAAGAGGTAACAAACTGGCAGACTACCTCACGACCATCAGAGACACAAAACCGAGACAGACCCTCACCAGGTACAGACTAAGCGACCACCAACTGGAAATTGAAAAAGGCAGATACAAGAAATCCTGGCAGCCTAGAGAGAATAGAATATGCGATCAATGTCTGGCCGGCGAGGTTGAAACAGAAATGCATTTCCTCCTAAAATGCGAAAAATTCAACACATCAAGAAACATATTATTCAACAAGCTAAGCCAAACAACCCCAGATTTCAAGGAATTGGATGACCTGTCAAAATTGAGATTAGTCCTGGGAGAAGGAGACAGACCATACCTTGGGGCCAAATATGTAACAACATGTCACAACCTGAGGACTGTTTAAAAGTAAGACTGTTTAAAATTAATATTGTTTAAAAGTAATATTGTATGTACCCAACAAATGTCAAATCGATTGACACCTACAGAATGTTGGAAAACTGTACCTTTTTGCTATGTAAGCTTTGGCAATATGGTTCTCTGTAAACTTTCATGCCAATAAAGCATTTGAATTGGAAAATTGGAATTGGAATTGGAGAGAGTGGGAGTGTGTGTGAGAGAGAGTGAGAGAGAGAGAGTGGGATTGTGTGTGTGAGAGAGAGAGAGAGAGAGACTGGGAGTGAGAGAGAGAGAGACTGGGAGTGTGAGAGAGAGAGTTTGGGAGTGTGAGAGAGAGGCTGGGAGTGTGAGAGAGAGACTGGGAGTGTGAGAGAGAGAGAGACTGGGAGTGTGAGAGAGAGAGAGAGATATTGAGTGTGAGAGAGAGAGAGACTGGGAGTGTGAGAGAGAGGGACTTGGAGTGAGAGAGAGACTGGGAGTGTGAGAGAGAGAGACTGGGAGTGTGAGAGAGGGAGAGAGAGACTGGGAGTGTGAGAGAGAGAGAGAGAGTGGGAGTGTGTGGGAGAGAGAGACTGGGAGTGTGAGGGAGAGAGAGAGAGGCTGGGAGTGTGTGTGAGAGAGAGAGAGAGAGAGGGAGTGTGTGAGAGAGAGAGAGACTGGGAGAGTGAGAGAGAGAGTGAGATACAGGGAGTGATAGAGAGAGAGAGAGAGGGATAGAGAGAGAGAGAGTGGGAGTGTGTGAGAGAGAGAGAGACTGGGAGTGTGAGAGAGAGAGAGAGAGACTGGGAGTGTGAGAGAGAGAGAGAGAGAGAGATACAGGGAGTGAGAGACCATGGTAAAGGATAACAAACTGAGAAAAATCTTGACAAGGTACAGACTTAGTGAACACAGCCTGGCGATCGAAAAAGGCAGACACAGGCAGACCAGGCTGCCAAGAGAGGACAGGATATGCTCTCACTGCAGTCAGGGAGTGGTGGAGACAGAGACGCACTTCCTCACAGCCTGTGGAAAATATCAGGGCATCAGGGAGAATTTCTACCAAAAATTCTCACAAATACGCCCTGAATTCAGAAATTAGAATGACGACCAAAAACTCCCATACCTACTAGGGGAAGAGAGAAACTGTGTAACACTAATGGCACACTATGTTACAGCTTGCCATAAACAGAGTGACAACCAGTAAAACTAAGAAAAGAGTATATAAAAATTATGCGAATGTATATTTATACACTCAGGGTTTTATCTGTTTATACACTGTATGAATAGATCTGCGTTTATGTGTTCAACCATAAATGTATTTTGATGCTTTGGCAACATAAGATGTACCTTATCATGCCAATAAAGCAATTTGAATTGAATTGAATTGAATTGAATTGAGAGAGAGAAAGAGACAGAGAGAGAGAGAGACTGGGAGTGAGTGAGAGAGAGAGAGAGTGGGAGTGTGTGAGTGAGAGAGAGAGAGAGAGACTGGGAGTGTGAGAGAGAGAGACTGTGAGTGAGAGAGAGAGAGACTGGGAGAGTGAGAGAGAGAGAGATTGGGAGTGAGAGAGAGAGAGAGAGAGAGAGACTGGGAGTGTGAGAGAGAGAGACTGGGAGTGAGAGAGAGAGAGACTGGGAGTGTGAGAGAGAGAGGGACTGGGAGTGTGAGTGAGAGAGAGAGACTGGGAGTGTGTGAGGGAGAGAGAGAGACTGGGTGTCAGAGAGAGAGAGAGAGAGACTGGGAGTGTGAGAGAGAGAGAGAGATACCAGTGATACCATCATAGGACACACTATGAACTACACTTACGTTGGTCTAACCATTACAGCATCAGGGAGCTTCAGCATAGCAGTGAATGCACTAAAAGAAAAAGCGCGAAGAGCCCTATATGCAATAAAAAGAAAATTCTACAACATCCAAATCCCAATCAAAATCTGGCTCAAAATATTTGACATCATAATCCTGCCCATTGCGCTGTACGGTAGTGAAGTATGGGCCCGCTCAATCATCATAGCTACACTAAATGGGAAAAACACACAATAGAAGCCCTACATGCAGAATTTTGCCGAAGCATTCTTCGCACCCAAAGGAAAACACCAACAATTGCATGCAGAGCCGAACTAGGCAGATACCCACTGATAATAAACATCCAAAAACGGGCACTGAACTTCCTAAATCACCTCAAATCTAGCTCCCCAGATACCCTTCATTTTAAAGCCGTCCAGACTCAAGAGCTAAACCAGAAAAGAGACCCCTGAGTCAGCTGCTACTGAAACTAAGTACTCCTACTCAGCCGGACCCTGACCAGTCCCAGACCAACACTGCCGTCCAAACACCAATCCGAGTGAACCAAATCATTAAACAACGCAAAGGAACCTACCTGGAACATTGGAACAAAATAATCAAAAGCCAAAGCAGATTAGAATGTTACCGGGCCCTAAAAAGAGAATATAAACTGGCAGACTATCTCTCGACCATCAGAGACACAAATCAGAGACAGACCCTCGCCAGGTACAGACTAAGCGACCACCAACTGGCAATTGAAAAAGGAAGATACAAGAAATCCTGGCAGCCTAGAGAGAATAGAATATGTGATCAATGTCTGGCCGGCGAGGTTGAGACAGAGATGCATTTCCTCCTAAAATGCGAAAAATTCAACACAACAAGAAACATATTATTTGACAAGCTCAGCCAAACACCCCCAGATTTCAAAGAATTGGATGACCTGTCAAAATTAAGATTAGTCCTGGGAGAAGGAGACAGACCATACCTTGGTGCCAAATATGTAACAACATGTCACAACCTGAGGACTGTTTAAAATTAATACTGAATGTACACAACGATGTTCAACGACTTTAAATTAATACTGCTAAAATTATATTGTGTGTACCCAACGAAGGTTAAAATTGTTTGACACCTACAGAACGTTGGAAAACTGTACTTTTTGTTATGTAAGCTTTGGCAATATGGTTCCCTGTAAACTTTCATGCCAATAAAGCATTTGAACTAAAAAATAGAAAAATTGAATTGAGAGAGAGTGACTGGGAGTGTGAGAGAGAGAGACAGACTGGGAGTGAGAGAGAGAGAGAGAGACTGGGAGTGTGAGAGTGAGAGAGAGAGAGACTGGGAGTGAGAGAGAGAGACTGGGAGTGTGAGAGTGAGAGAGAGAGAGACTGGGAGTGTGAGGGAGAGAGAGAGAGACTGTGAGTGTGTTAGGGAGTGAGAGAGGGATACTGGGGCTGTGTGAGAGAGAGAGAGAGACTGGGAGTGTGAGAGTGAGAGAGAGAGAGACTGGGAGTGTGTGAGAGAGAGAGAGAGACTGGGAGTGTGAGAGTGAGAGAGAGAGAGACTGGGAGTGTGAGGGAGAGAGAGAGACTGGGTGTGTGTTTGAGAGTGAGAGAGGGAGACTGGGAGTGTGTGAGAGAGAGAGAGAGAGACTGGGAGTGAGAGAGAGAGAGACTGGAGTGTGAGAGAGAGAAAGAGAAACTGGGAGTGAGAGAGAGAGAGAGAGAGTGGGAGTGAGAGAGAGAGAGACTGGGAGTGTGAGAGAGAGAGACTGGGAATGTGAGAGAGAGAGAGAGAGACTGGGAGTGTGAGAGAGAGAGAGAGTGGGAGTGTGTGAGAGAGAGACTGGGACTGTGAGAAAGAGGGAGAGAGACTGGGAGTGTGAGAGAGAGACTGGGAGTCTGAGAGAGAGAGAGACTGGGATTGTGAGAGAGAGAGAGTGGGTTTATACAATGTATGAATAGATCTGCGTTTATGTGTTCAACCATAAATGTTTTTCGATGCATTGGCAACATAAGATGTGCCTTATCATGCCAATAAAGCGATTCGAATTGAATTGAATTGAATTGAGCGGAGTGTGTGAGAGAGAGAGAGACTGGAAGTGTGAGAGAAAGAGAGAGAGAGACTGGGAGTGTGAGAGAGAAAGAGAGAGAGAGAGTGGGAGTGTGTGAGAGAGAGAGAGAGAGAGTGGGAGTGTGTGATAGAGACAGGGGGCGAGAGTGGGAGTGTGTGAGAGAGAGAGAGAGACTGGGAGTGTGTGAGAGAGAGAGACTGGGAGCGTGTGAGGAAGAGAGAGAGACTGGGTGTGAGAGAGAGAGCGAGAGACTGGGAGTGTGAGAGAGAGAGAGAGTGGGAGTGTGTGAGAGAGAGAGAGAGAGAGTGGGAGTGTGTGATAGAGAGAGGGGGAGAGAGTGGGACTGTGTGAGAGAGAGAGAGAGACTGGGAGTGTGTGAGAGAGAGAGACTGGGAGTGTGTGAGGGAGAGAGAGAGACTGGGTGTGAGAGAGAGAGCGAGAGACTGGGAGTGTGAGAGAGAGAGAGAGTGGGAATGTGTGAGAGAGAGAGAGAGAGTGGGAGTGTGTGTGAGAGAGAGTGATAGAGAGAGAGTGGGATTGTGTGTGAGAGAGAGAGAGAGAGAGAGAGACTGGAGTGAGAGAGAGAGAGACTGGGAGTGTGAGAGAGAGGGATGGGGAGGTGAGAGAGGGCTGGGAGGGTGAGAGAGAGGCTGGGGAGGGGTGGAGAGAGAGAGAGGCGGAGTGTGAGAGAGAGAGAGAGATATTGAGTGTGAGAGAGAGAGAGACTGGAGTGGTGAGAGAGGGACTTGGAGTGAGAGAGAGATGGGAGTGTGAGAGGAGAGAGACTGGGAGTGTGAGAGAGGGAGAGAGAGACTGGGAGGTGTGAGAGAGAGAGAGTGGGAGTGTGTGGGAGAGAGAGACTGGGAATGTGAGGGAGAGAGAGAGAGGCTGGGAGTGTGTGAGAGAGAGAGAGAGAGGAGAGGGAGTGTGTGAGAGAGAGAGAGACTGGGAGAGTGAGAGAGAGAGTGAGATACAGGGAGTGAGAGAGAGAGAGAGAGAGAGGGAGAGAGAGAGAGAGAGTGGGAGTGTGTGAGAGAGAGAGAGACTGGGAGTGTGAGAGAGAGAGAGAGAGACTGGGAGTGTGAGAGAGAGAGAGAGAGAGAGATACAGGGAGTGAGAGACCATGGTAAAGGATAACAAACTGAGAAAAATCTTGACAAGGTACAGACTTAGTGAACATAGCCTGGCGATCGAAAAAGGCAGACACAGGCAGACCAGGCTGCCAAGAGAGGACAGGATATGCTCTCACTGCAGTCAGGGAGTGGTGGAGACAGAGATGCACTTCCTCAAAGCCTGTGGAAAATATCAGGGCATCAGGGAGAATTTCTACCAAAAATTCTCACAAATATGCCCTGAATTCAGAAATTAGAATGACGACCAAAACTCCCATACCTACTAGGGGAAGAGAGAAACTCTGTAACACTAACGGCACACTATGTTACAGCTTGCCATAACAGAGTGACAACCAGTAAAACTAAGAAAAGAGTATATAAAAATTATGCGAATGTATATTTATACACTCAGGGATATATCTGTTTATACACTGTATGAATAGATCTGCGTTTATGTGTTCAACCATAAATGATTTTGATGCTTTGGCAACATAAGATGTACCTTATCATGCCAATAAAGCAATTTGAATTGAATTGAATTGAATTGAATTGAGAGAGAGAAAGAGACAGAGAGAGAGAGAGACAGGGAGTGAGTGGAGAGAGAGAGAGAGTGGGAGTGTGTGAGTGAGAGAGAGAGAGAGAGAGAGAGACTGGGAGTGTGAGAGAGAGAGACTGGGAGTGAGAGAGAGAGAGACTGGGAGAGTGAGAGAGAGAGAGATTGGGAGTGAGAGAGAGAGAGAGACTGGGAGTGTGAGAGAGAGAGATTGGGAGTGTGAGAGAGAGAGGGACTGGGAGTGTGAGTGAGAGAGAGAGACTGGGAGTGTGTGAGGAGAGAGAGAGACTGGGTGTCAGAGAGAGAGAGAGAGAGACTGGGAGTGTGAGAGAGAGAGAGAGATACCAGTGATACCATCATAGGACACACTATGAGCTACACTTACGTTGGTCTAACCATTACAGCATCAGGGAGCTTCAGCATAGCAGTGAATGCACTAAAAGAAAAAGCCCGAAGAGCCCTATATGCAATAAAAAGAAAATTCTACAACATCCAAATCCCAATCAAAATCTGGCTCAAAATATTTGACAGCATAATCCTGCCCAATGCGCTGTACGGTACTGAAGTATGGGGCTCCCGCTCAATCATCATAGCTACACTAAATGGGAAAAACACACAATAGAAGCCCTACATGCAGAATTTTGCCGAAGCATTCTTCGCACCCAAAGGAAAAACACCAACAATTGCATGCAGAGCCGAACTAGGCAGATACCCACTGATAATAAACATCAAAAACGAGCACTAAACTTCCTAAATCACCTCAAATCTAGCTCCCCAGATACCCTTCATTTTAAAGCCTTCCAGACCCAAGAGCTAAACCCAGAAAAGAGTTCCCTGAGTCAGCTGCTACTGAAACTAAGTACTCCTACTCAGCCGGACCCTGACCAGTCCCAGACCAACACTGCGTCCAAACACCAATCCGAGTGAACCAAATCATTAAACAATGCAAAGAAACCTACCTGGAACATTGGAACAAATAACCAAAAGCCAAAGCAGATTAGAATGTTACCGGGCCCTAAAAAGAGAATATAAACTGGCAGACTATCTCTCGACCATCAGAGACACAAATCAGAGACAGACCCTCACCAGGTACAGACTAAGCGACCACCAACTGGCAATTGAAAAAGGAAGATACAAGAAATCCTGGCAGCCTAGAGAGAATAGAATACGTGATCAATGTCTGGCCAGCGAGGTTGAGACAGAGATGCATTTCCTCCTAAAATGCGAAAATTCAACACAACAAGAAACATATTATTTGACAAGCTCAGCCAAACAACCCCAGATTTCAAAGAATTGGATGACCTGTCAAAATTAAGATTAGTCCTGGGAGAAGGAGACAGACCATACCTTGGTGCCAAATATGTAACAACATGTCACAACCTGAGGACTGTTTAAAATTAATACTGAATGTACCCAACGATGTTCAACGACTTTAAATTAATACTGTTTAAACTAATATTGTGTGTACCCAACGAAGGTCAAAATTGTTTGACACCTACAGAATGTTGGAAAACTGTACTTTTTGTTATGTAAGCTTTGGCAATATGGTTCCCTGTAAACTTTCATGCCAATAAAGCATTTGAATTGAAAAATTGAAAAATTGAATTGAGAGAGAGAGACTGGGAGTGTGAGAGAGAGAGACAGACTGGGAGTGAGAGAGAGAGAGAGAGAGAGACTGGGAGTGTGAGAGTGAGAGAGAGAGAGACTGGGAGTGAGAGAGAGAGACTGGGAGTGTGAGAGTGAGAGAGAGAGAGACTGGAGTGTGAGGGAGAGAGAGAGAGACTGTGAGTGTGTTAGGGAGTGAGAGAGGGAGACTGGGACTGTGTGAGAGAGAGAGAAAGAGACTGGGAGTGTGAGAGTGAGAGAGAGAGAGACTGGGAGTGTGTGAGAGAGAGAGAGACTGGGAGTGTGAGAGTGAGAGAGAGAGAGACTGGGAGTGTGAGGGAGAGAGAGAGACTGGGTGTTGTGATGAGAATGAGAGAGGGAGACTGGGTAGTGTGTGAGTGAGAGAGACTGGGAGTGAGAGAGAGAGACTGGGAGTGTGAGAGAGAGAGAAAGAGAAACTGGGAGTGAGAGAGAGAGAGAGAGAGTGGGAGTGAGAGAGAGAGAGATTGGGAGTGTGAGAGAGAGAGACAGACTGGGAGTGAGAGAGAGAGAGAGAGAGGGAAACTGGGAATGTGTGAGAAAGAGAGAGAGAGAGACTGGGAGTGAGAGAGAGAGAGAGAGAGAGATTGGGAATGTTAGAGAGAGAGACAGAGACTGGGAGTGTGTGAGAGAGAGAGAGAGACACTGGGAGTGGGAGTGAGAAAGAGAGAGAGAGCGTGGGAGTGTGTGTGAGAGAGAGAGAGAGTGGGAGTGTTAGAGAGAGAGAGAGAGTGGGAGTGTGAGAGAGAGAGATGAGAGAGTGGGAGTGTGTGTGAGAGAGAGAGAGAGAGAGAGAGTGGGAGTGTGTGTGAGAGAGAGAGAGAGAGACTGGGGGTGTGTGAGAGAGAGAGAGACTGGGAGTCTGTGAGAGAGAGAGAGATACTTGGAGTGTGAGAGAGAGAGAGAGAGACTGGGTGTGTGAGAGAGAGAGAGAGAGAGTGGTAGTGTGTGTGAGAGAGAGAGAGAGAGTGGGAGTGTGAGAGAGAGAGAGGAAGAGAGAGAGTGGGAGTGTGAAAGAGAGAGAGAGAGAGTGGGAGTGCGTGTGAGAGAGAGAGAGTGGGAGTGTGTGAGAGAGAGAGAGAGACTGGGAGTGTGTGAGAGAGAGAGAGACTGGGAGTGTGTGAGAGAGCGACCCTGTTCAACATATACATAAATGAATTAGCAGACATGCTGGAGCAAAGCGAGTCACCAGGTCTCCGTCTCCTGGATGGAGAAGTGAAGTCCCTGTTCTATGCGGACGACCTGGTTCTGCTGTCTCCCAAAGAACAGGGATTACAGCAACAACTAGACCTACTCGACAAATACTGCAAAATTGGGCTCTAACAGTAAATCTAAAGAAAACCAACATCATGATTTTTCAGAAAAGACCCAGATGTCAGGAAAACAAATACAGTTTACCCTCAGTGATACCACTATAGGACACACTATGAGCTACACCTACCTTGGTCTAACTATTACAGCTACACCTACCTTGGTCTAACTATTACAGCATCAGGGAGCTTCAGCATAGCAGTGAATGCACTGAAAGAAAAAGCCGAAGAGCCCTATATGCAATAAAAAGAAAATTCTACAACATCCAAATCCCAATCAAAATCTGGCTCAAAATATTTGACAGCATAATCCTGCCCATTGCACTGTACGGTAGTGAAGTATGGGGCCCGCTAAATCACCAAAGCTACACTAAATGGGAAAAACACACAATAGAAGCCCTACATGCAGAATTCTGCGAAGCATCCTTCGCACCCAAAGAAAAACGCCAACAAATGCATGCAGAGCCGAACTAGGCAGATACCCACTGATAATAAACATCCAAAAACGAGAAGAAGCCAGAAAGAGAAGAAGCATAAACTTCCTAAATCACCTCAAATCTAGCTCCCCAGACACCCTTCATTTCAAAGCCTTTCAGACCCAAGAGCTAAAC